>NC_057810.1:608397213-608554392 GCF_018294505.1 Triticum aestivum | reverse complement strand
GAACGGAGCAGGGGAGGGGGTGGATCTGGCCGCCGCCATGGCCATGGCCGTGCCATGCGGCTAGGTCTAGGTCATGAGCGAGGGGGGAGCACGGATCTGACCGCAGCCGTGGGAGAGAAGGGAAGGTGAGGGGTTGACGGCGGCCGGGGTTGGGGGAGAGGAAGGAGGATGGTGGCGGCGGCGGCTGGGTGGTTGGGGATCAAGAGATTGAGAAGGAGCGAGAGGGTTGGGGGGTGGCGGCTGTGGGACGAGAGGGGAGAGTGGATCGGGGCAGAGGTGGGGATCCAGAAGTTAGGGTTTGGGTGAGAGGGTAAGGGGGCGAGGGCTGCCGTTGGATCCAGAAGCATCCAACGGTGGTTGACGCATGATCCGCGTGATATACCTATGGACCAATCAGAGCGCACCAAATAATTTGAAGATCTTTTGACCATATAAATTGGTCATGATTGATTACATACAAATTTTTCATTCCATTTTTCAATGCTCAAAATGAAAAAAAGTTTTTTGGTGAAAGACATATAAAATAGTTGTTTAAATGATGTCATATTTTGCACAAGTTTACATCTTAGATTGGCAAACAACATTGACAAAGGGAGTTTCCATTTTCTATGCACAGAAAATTCCATTTCCATTTTCCGAGTGCCCGAAACGAGTTTCTTTGTGAAGGACCTACCATATATTTGTTGCAAAATTGGACCGAATCATTTTTATAAAATACTAGGTCATATTTAATGCACAATTGACAAAATGGTTGGGTGTAAAAAGTTTTGATCCACCTCTCGTGAAGAAGACAAATTTCCGGCGATTCAGCTGGAAGCGGGTCAAATTTGAACTGCAGCTGCCTCATAGTTTGCTATTTATTTTTTACAAAAAATAATTTCTAGGTACATAAGTATCTATTTAATCAGAGAAACACCAAAAGTTTTCCAAGATTCAACCACTAGCTAGGAACGGTCAAGCCCGCCGTTTTGACCGCATTTTGGAACGGGCATAAAAACTTCAAAAAAATCAAAAAATTGGGAAACCTTCGCATTGTGTCATCATATGTGGCCAAGTTCCTAGGAAAAATAACAAACTTGTAATATGGCAATTATTTTAAAAAAGTGTTCTCAGAAACGAGCTATCACGTGTGGAGATCAATGGCTTTCAAGCCAAAATGATCAATCTTATGGCCACATTCATGGCATAGTTTGTTCAAATGATCTCATATTTTGCACAAGTTTACATATTAGATTGGCAAACAACATTGACAAAGGGAGTTTCCATTTTCTATGCACAGAAAATTCCATTTCCATTTTTCGAGTGCCCAAAATGAGTTTTTTTGTGAAGGACCTACCATATATTTGTTGCAAAATTGGACCGAATCATTTTTATAAAATACTAGGCCATATTTAATGCACAATTGCAAAATGGTTGGGTGTAAAAAGTTTTGATCCACCTCTCGTGAAAAAGACAAATTTCTGGCGATTCAGCTGGAAGCGGGTCAAATTTGAAATGCAGCTGCCTTATAGTTTGCTATTTATTTTTTACAAAAAATCATTTCTAGGTACATAAGTATCTATTTAATCAGAGAAACACCAAAAGTTTTCCAAGATTCAACCACTAGCTAGGAACGGTCAAGCCCACCGTTTTGACCGCATTTTGGAACGGGCATAAAAAATTCAAAAAAAATCAAAAAATTGGGAAACCTTCGCATTGTGTCATCATATGTGTCCAAGTTCCTAGGAAAAATAACAAACTTGTAATATGGCAATTATTTTAAAAAAGTGTTCTCAGAAGCGAGCTATCACGTGTGGAGATCAATGGCTTTCAAGCCAAAACGATCAATCTTATGGCCACATTCATGGCATAGTTTGTTCAAATGATCTCATATTGTGCACAAGGGTGCATATTGGAATGGCAAACAATGTTGCCTAAGGAAGTTTTCATTTTCGTTGGACGAAAAAACCATTTTCCATTTTTCGAGTGCACGAAAGGAGGTTTTTTTGTGAAGGAACTACCAAATAATTGTTGCAAAATTGGACCGAATCATTTTTATAAAATACTAGGACATATTTAATGCACAATTGACAAAATGGTCTGGTGTAAAAAATTTTGATCCACCTCTCGTGAAAAAGACAAATTTCCGCCGATTCAGCTGGAAGCGGGTCAAATTTGAACTGCAGCTGCCTCATAATTTGCTATTTATTTTTTTTAAAAATCATTTCTAGGTACATAAGTATCTATTTAATCAGAGAAACACCAAAAGTTTTCCAAGATTCAACCACTAGCTAGGAACGGTCAAGCCCGCCGTTTTGACTGCATTTTGAAGCGGGCATAAAAAATTCAAAAAAAAATCAAAAAATTGGAAAACCTTCGCATTGTGTCATCATATGTGGCCAAGTTCCTAGGAAAAATAACAAACTTGTAATACGACAATTATTTTAAAAAAGTATTCTCAGAAACGAGCTATCACGTGTGGAGATCAATGGCTTTCAAGCCAAAATGATCGATCTTATGGCCACATTCATGGCATAGTTTGTTCAAATGATCTCATATTGTGCACAAGGGTGCATATTGGAATGGCAAACAATGTTGCCTAAGGAAGTTTTCATTTTCGTTGGACCAAAAAACCATTTTCCATTTTTCGAGTGCCCGAAAGGAGGTTTTTTTGTGAAGGAACTACCAAATGATTGTTGCAAAATTGGACCAAATCATTTTTATAAAATACTAGGCCATATTTAACGCACAATTGACAAAATGGTCTGGTGTAAATTTTTTTGATCCACCTCTCGTGAAAAAGACAAATTTCCGCCGATTCATTTGGAAGCGGGTCAAATTTGAACTGCAGCTGCCTCATAGTTTGCTATTTATTTTTTTTAAAAATCATTTCTAGGTACATAAGTATCTATTTAATCAAAGAAACACCAAAAGTTTTCCAAGATTCAACCACTAGCTAGGAACGGTCAAGCCCGCCGTTTTGACCGCATTTTGAAACGGGCATAAAAATTAAAAAAAATCAAAAAATTGGAAAACCTTCGCATTGTGTCATTATATGTGACTAAGTTTCCAAGAAAAATAATAAACTTGTAATACGGTAATTATTTTAAAAAAGTGTTCTCAGAAATGAGCTATCAAGTGTGAAGATTCATGGCTTTCAAGCCAAATGATCAATCTTATGGCCACATTCATGGCATAGTTTGTTCAAATGATCTCATATTGTGCACAAGGGTGCATATTGGAATAGAAAAAAATGTTGCCTAAGGAAGTTTTCATTTTCGCTGGACGAAAAAACCATTTTCCATTTTTCGAGTGCCCGAAAGGAGGTTTTTTTGTGCAGGAACTACCAAATAATTGTTGCAAAATTGGACCAAATCATTTTTATAAAATACTAGGCCATATTTAATGCACAATTGACAAAATGGTCTGGTGTAAATTTTTTTGATCCACCTCTCGTGAAAAAGACAAATTTCTGCCGATTCAGCTGGAAGCGGGTCAAATTTGAACTGCAGCTGCCTCATAGTTTGCTATTTATTTTTTCCAAAAATCATTTCTAGTTACATAAGGACCTATTTAATCATAAATACATGGTTTGGTGGCGATACGTCGAGGTTTGGGCGGTGGCCGAGGGCCACAACTCTAGAGCGCGTAAACTCGCATGCCCGCCGCGTGGTCACCGCGTGACCGTGGCGTTCCCCTGTGTTCTGGGCGGCCTAGGCATGTCTAGTGGGTTGGGCACTCCCAGATTGGTGCTAGGAAGAAAATTACAACATAAGATTCTCACGAGGAGACCAATCGATGCTCAAACATGAATTAGCAGCCAAGTGTTTGATTAGCGGTACGGGAAATGTACATGGATAATGGGCGTGAGTTTTGGCTGAGGATGATCAGTTACTAAGGAGACCGTTTTCACAAATTTTCAGCTCAAAAGTAGGAGCCTAGATGGTACTTGCTTTGCAAACCACCACACTGGACATAAATACGAATGTTGAAGCTCGGCTCAAAATAATGAATGGATTGAGCTGGCATTTGGTGGAGGATGGTTATTTGGGCATAGGAAAGCACTGTAGAAAATGGATACTATTTGGACATGCCAAAGTGGTACTTCCTTCACAAACTGTTACTCTGAACAGAATAGGAAAATGAATATTTTTGAATTATTTTTGAACTAGGCAAGGAAGGTATTTACATATTTGACGAAGATATGACCCAAAGAATTTATGAGATTTTTTTGGGAATTTTGGGAATGACAGAAATATAGGTTGCTTCACAACCTAGGGGAAAACTGCCACATGGACATGACACATAGGCAAAACTGATGAGGTGGCGCCTAGTCATAGCAACCCACCACAATTTACAAGGCTATGACCATCTATATTGGTCGTTAACAACTAGAAATAAGGCAGCGGACTAGCGCTGTTAGCTTTATGACCATTTCATGTAAGGAAATTATGACCTTTCTGACGAAAATGGTCGCAATGGTTTAGGGTTTGGAGCCCCTCGAACAGCTTTTGACCAATTGGTCTCAAATGTTCATAAATCTATGACCAATTCTTCCAGGGTCACTGACAGAAGGTCATAAGTTGACATATTTCTTGTAGTGATTCATGGCCGACGAGGTTAAACTCTGGTGCAAAAACATGGGCATCAAGCTCGACTACGCTTCAGTCTACCACCCTCAAACTAACGGTCAAGTGGAACGAGCAAATGGTCTAATCATGAGCGGCATTAAACCCAGATTAGTGCGGTCCCTCACGGAATCTAACACGCACCGGGTGCAGGAGCTCGACTCCGTACTCTGGGGGCTGCGGACCACGCCAAACTGCACTACCGGATTCACACCATTTTTTATGGTATACGGCGCCGAGGCAGTTTTGCCCTGCGATATAATTCATGACTCACCCCGCGTGCGCATGTACGAAGAAATAGAAGCCAAGTTGGATCGGCAGGACAGTTTGGACGCCTTAGAGGAGGAGCGCGACGTGGCAAAATCCCGTTCCGCATTCTATCAGCAGCAGGCTCGAAGATATCAAAGCAGAGAAGTACGGGCCAAAACTTACAATGTTGGCGAGATAGTTCTACGCCTGCTGGACAAGAAAAAGGACAAACTTAAGCCCAAGTGTGAAGGTCCCTTCATCATCGACCAAGTCCTTACCGGCGGTGCATACCGTCTAGCAACACATCTAACAACCGACTCGAGCCAAACCCATGGAACGCAGCCCGTCTCCGAAGATTCTACGCCTAGCGCCGGACTCAGAGTTCGTCTCCTTCCTCCGTCCACCTTTCATATTTTTTCGCTGTCTTTGTTTTCCCTCCTTTTTCCTCCCTCTTTTAGTACAAGCCTCTTGAGGGCTGATTTGCGCTTTGTTCGCACTCACTCGATGTGCTACTCGCGCTCACTCGTTGTGCTACTCGCACTCGTTATACCTGGGGGCTTCTTTAACAGAAGCTTATCTATATGGGCTTCATGCCCAACACATATGTCATACTTCCGCATGTACCTTTTACTCACCATTATATGCATCGATATGACTTAGGTTTTGGCCAAGCCGGGTTGCCTGGCTCCTGTGCTTACCCCTACGTTCCTGTTTTTTCGGCTAGGAGGTAAAGGGAGCACCTCTGCGATTGTTACTGCCGGGTCAGCCGGATGTGTACCTCAGACTGGGTGAAGCCGAAGGCTAGCGTTCTTAAGGGAATATTCGGTCGGTGACCTGAAAGATGATTTATTACTTATTTATTTATCTGCCCCCAGATGCTTTTTTTGCTCTTTTCGCAGTCCGGTCATGCACTTTAGGGCATGCCTCCCAGGGAAAGGAACCCCTAACGGAACTATTCTCCCTGGAAGATGTTTCTTACTAACCATGTAATATAACATAGCTAGTTGGGCACTTGTCTGATAAAGCACTTATGACCCCTACGCCTTGTCTCCATGCATGCCCCGGTTTTTTTATAACCGTAAGGGTATTTAGACACACTCCGGACTGTTGGGTCCCGAGGTTGAAGCGAAAAGGTCCGCAAAGACAAACGATCTACAATCCGGCTAGAAGGCATTTTACATGTCATTTTAAATTACATCGTCAAACTGACTGATTGTACTCCTCTTCAATCCCATCTAACAGGCTGTCTAATTTACAGTCCTGTTGGGAATATTTCGCGGCCAACTCTACTTGGCCGTACATCAGGCTCCCAGGGATCTCCTTCCCATCGGGCCCCGCAGGTCCGACCTCGGCCATGTGGTTTGGATCAGCCTTCGGGTACCGCGTCTTCACCATGGCCCATGCCTCCCTGGCGCCTTGACGGTAGGCTGATATCTTCCACAGACGGAGACGCCGCCGTACTCCCTGAAGCTTCTCAGCAAGCCCTCCAAGACCCTCGGGTAGGGAGACGGAAGGCCATAAGGCCTGAAGGACGCCGCTCATTGCCTGCCGAACACGTTTATGCAGTTGCAGCAGCTCGGGAAGAGGGTCTCCCGTGGAACCAGGCATCTCCTCCGCCGGACGACCCATGAGCACACCTACAGACACATTTCTGTCAATCGACTTCCTCGCCGAACTCTTCTTTTCAAAAGTTTTTTCTCATGCACTTACTATAAATGCCGCGACGAAGCCGCCGATTCTCCTTTACGGAGTTAGACAGCTGGACCCGAACATCTTTTAGTTCTTCGCCCAGCTGGGTGTTGGCATCTTGGAGTTTGTTCCTCTCCTCCTGCACTCTCATAAGCACCTTCTCGCCGGCCTTCAGCTGGCGCAGCAGATGTTGCTTGTCCGGATCTAGTCCGGCACCCTCTGCAATATTATTGTCAGACTATACACACGCCGCACTTCATAAACTGTTTCTCTTTTCGAAATATGAATTACCAGAGGGGATCTCTGTGGCTCCCCCGGCAGCGGCTAGTGCGGCCTCAAGTTGGGCCTTGCATTCTTGAAGCTCCTGGGACAGGTGGGTATTCTTCTCTGTTAGATCCTGCATAACAAATGATCCTTAAATCAGTTAGTTTAACTATTTTAAGTCTCGGGGGCTACTGGCATATATAACTATTAAAATTCTTCACCCGTATGTCTTTTACATATTGCTCCGTGGCTCTGGTTAAACCATCTTGAGCAGCACGGAGGTGCGCGTCTCCCGCATTAAAGGCATTCAACGCCTCTGGGGAGAAACACGCGTCACGAAGAACTATCCGACGGCGCCTGTGATTCATGGCGCTCTCCACCTCAGACCTGGTGGCGGACAACCTGTCGGCATCCTCCGTTGGAGGAGCATCCGACTCGCGCCTTGCGCTCGCCTTCCTCTCCGGACCAGGCATTGGAGCTTGGCTGGCGGAGGCTTGGTTGGCAACCTCTCTGGACTCAGTCCGGCGAGCGCTCTTTCTCCTGGAAGAATCACGAGCATGAATATACCTCCCAGGAGTCTTTCCCTTAAAGTACAATGGTGTGCCATACCTTTGCGGTGACATTTCGATTCGCGCCGCACTCCTCTTCCGCCTGCTGGGCCGCACTGACCTTGGTTGGTCGGTCGCCGCGGGCTCGGCTTCCCGCCGGAAAGGCACCTCCTGCGAAGCACCGTTGGTACACGGTGGTAAGAAATAAGCATTAAAAAGGTAACGGTGTCAGGACTTCGGTCGTACTCACCTGGGAAGCCGGGGATAAACTGGGGTAGTCAGTCGTAATGGCGACTAGAGCATTATCTATGCTGAGCTGGTGGAACACCCCATCAATCAGTTCCACCGTTATGTCCGGATCCTCTCCGGCAGCCTGATCAAGGGATCTTCCCGGATCCTCGGGTTGTGGGGTCGAGCTTTCTATGCCCTCCACATCCCGGTGCAGTTCCTGCGTCGAAATCATAAAGTAAGACACTTATCTTTGAAAGCACGGATCAGATATATAAACGTCCGCTTACCCAGCTCCGAGGGTTATTCATGGAGAATCCATTCAATGGACTCATGCGGAGGAAGTCCTCCTTCTCCCCCTTGTACAAGCCGGACAGGATCTTCACCAGATCGGCGGCCGATCCCGGCCACTTGCGGCCATGACGGCTGGTGTCATTCTCCCCGTTGAAATCCCACATGGGGTAGCCCCTATATTGGAGCGGCTGCACCCCTCGCATAATGCATGTGGCCATAACTCCAATCATGGTTAATCCGAAATGGGCTAGTAACTGTATCCGGCCCATCAGATAATGGACGCTCCTATCATCTTCCAGTTGAGGGCTCCGCGGGCGCCAACTCAGGCGTTTCTTCAAAGGAGCGTTGCTAAACTCCGGGAGGCCGATCTGAACTGGATCCGGCAGCGGGGCGTCTTCCATATCGAACCACTCCGAAGGCCAGTCTTGGGACGCCTTCTTCGGGGTTCCGGATAGATATCCGGTCCCGGCGATGCGCCATATTTCGGCTCCGCCCACTTGATATATGGATGCCCAAGAAATGGGGCTCGAGGCAAAACAGTCTCTTCCACAGCGCGAAATGGGGCTCGATGCCCAAGAACAGCTCGCAAACAGCTACAAAGCCCGCGATGTGAAAAATGGAGGCAGGTGTGAGGTCGTGAAGTTGGAGTCCGTAGAACTCCAGGAGCCCCCAGAGAAACGGATGTATGGGAAATCCGAGTCCCCTTATTAAGTAAGGGATGAAGCATACCCGCTCTCCTTTGGAGGGATTGGGGACGCTCTCCGCCTGCTTCCCACCCTTGTAGGTGGCCAGTCCGGCTCAAACCGGAACCATAAAGGCTGGGGGAAGGTATCCCTCTGCTTGGAGCGTCACTAACTCGCTATGCGGGACTGAGCATCTCCTCCAATCTCCTGGTTGAGGACTGGGAGCGCGAGAAGAGGAGCCGCGTCGACTATCCATGTTGGAATGGATTCTTGTCAGATGCGCTTCAATGAGTACTTGCGGAAGGAGGATGCTGTGATTCGGGTCTGGATCCACGCCTCTCTTATAGGTGGCATATTCGCGCAGCTAGGGGGTAAAACGTAAAAATACCCTGGCTTTTTGCATTCATACAACACGTGGAAGAGGGCCATTATTGGATGTGGAAGCCAAGGAGCGCAACATTTATGAAGAAATCGGACACTATTCGGCTAACACATGGAACATGGAGGAGAACCCGCCTTGCAAACGCCGAAGACAACATACGCGCCGGACTCGTCGTCATTGAAGCCTGGTTCGGGGGCTACTGAGGGAGTCGTAGATTAGGGGGTGTCCGGATAGCCGAACTATCATCATCGGCCGGACTCCAAGACTATGAAGATACAAGATTGAAGACTTCGTCCCGTGTCCGGATGGGACTTTCCTTGGCGTGGAAGGCAAGCTTGGCGATACGAATATGTAGATCTCCTACTATTGTAACCGACTCTGTGTAACCCTAGCCCTCTCCGGTGTCTATATAAACCGGATGGCTTTAGTCCGTAGGACGAACAACAATCATACCATAGGCTAGCTTCTAGGGTTTAGCCTCCTTGATCTCGTGGTAGATCTACTCTTGTAATACCCACATCATCAATATCAATCAAGCAGGACGTAGGGTTTTACCTCCATCAAGAGGGCCCGAACCTGGGTAAAACATCGTGTCCCTTGTCTCCTGTTACCATCCGCCTAGACGCACAGTTTAGGACCCCCTACCCGAGATCCGCCGGTTTTGACACCGGCAGTCATGTCTACATAGTTCTCGAACCCGTAGGGTCCGCACGCTTAACGTTCGATGACGATTTGTATTATATGAGTTATGTGATTTGGTGACCGAATGTTGTTCGGAGTCCCGGATGAGATCGCCGACATGACGACGAGTCTCGTAATGGTCAAGAGGTAAAGATTTATATATAGGACGATAGTATTCAGACACTAAAAGTGTTCTGGGGATACCGGATATGTATCGGGTCAATGGAAGGGGTTCCGGGCATCCCCCGACAACTACATGGGCCTAATGGGGCAAGAGTGGGACAGACCAGCCCCTAAGGGGCTGGTGTGCCCCATGTAGGCCTAAATAGAGGGGGGGAGGAAATAGGAGAAGAGAGAAAGGAAGGGGAGGGATTCGGCCTCCCCCTTCCTTCTCTCCCCCCTCCTCCTTCCTTCCCCCTTCGGGAATTATGGTAAGGGGGGAGGGGCTAATAGGATTAGGGACGCAAGTAGGATTCCTCCTACTTGGGTGATTGATTCCTAGCCCTGTGCAGCGTCCCCCCTCATTGTTTACGCCTTCGGTCTTATTCACATAGTGCTTAGGCGAAACCTTGCATGGATCACTTCACATCACCGTCACCACACCGTCATGCTGACGCAACTCTCCCTTGACACTTTGCTAGATCAAGAGTTCGAGGGACGTCATCAAGATTAATGTGTGTAGAACTCGGAGGTGGTGTACGTTCGGTGCTTGACCGGTCAGAATGAGAGGAAGTTCGACTACATCAACCGCGTTAACAAACGCTTCCGCTTTTTGGACACACTCTCCCCCTCTCATTGTTATGCATCTCCTAGATAGATCTTGCCTGAGCGTAGGATTTTTTTTTGAAATTGCATGCTACATTTGCCAAAAGGACCATGTAGACCATGGTGGGAATGGAAGAGATCCATATGTATTTCTGGGTGGATGCAGCACTGTCAACTGTCTTGATGTGGTAGTAGGCGGCACGCGACATTGAGGGTGTTACTGTAGAGGTTGATCAGTGTAGCAAGCGCATCATTTCTCTCATCATGAGGATGGATGATGAGCGCATAGAGCGGAGGAGGAGATGAAGGATCCGGTGGCCTTGCATGGAAAGTGACAGAGCTCGGAGGAGCTTATAGCTACAAGTCACCCCTATTTATTAAATTAGCAACTAGTAATGGTTAACTACAAAATTACCTCTTTTTTACGAGGGGTGCAATGAACTAGACCCCGTCATTTAGTTATTGTAAAGTTTTCAAGATGCAACATTTCATAGGGTGATAAAAATGAGTACATGGTCTAACCAATGTGAAGGACAAACCAAAAGTACCAAGAAAATATGAAGGCACATGCATCACACATTTTATAACCAGTCTGCCATCCAAATCGTTTGAATAAATCTCAATCGACCAACTCTCATAGGTTACACCTATAGATCATAGACGCCCCCCCATCACAACCCCCTCCAACGAAGATAGGACCACATATGGAGCCAACTGGTAGTCTTAAAAATGACCTACAAGTTTTAGGGAATTTTCGTCTTGTTAAAACCACAATCAATACGACGATTACATACATCTCAAAGTAAAGTATAAGTTCCCACGTAGATTTTAGCATTCGTCTTAGATGAATCCCTGTCAACCAGTTTTCAAACATATTTGTTATACTCATAGGTGGTGAAAAATTAAAAGCTCCATGGCACGAATGCGCAAAATTTGACAAGTGGGCAGTGAAGGAAAGTAAGATGAATTGATTTCTCGTTGCCACAAAAACAACATTTTTTGCAACATCATTATTTTTGTGTTTCCAAATTTTCCTTGGTTAGGATAACTATCCTATCCAAGCACCATGTGAAATTTTAATTTCAATGGGAGTTTTGGTTTCCAAACAAATGTGTGATGTAAACGTTGGCCCTAAATGATGGTGTCCAAATACATCGATCCAATAGAGTAGGCATATGAAGTGTGAAGCTTCCAGCAGAAGTTTTCTTGTTATTGGGTGAGCTTGACCAACTCCATTTTTTAATGAGGTGCAACCATCCCATTGACTTATCACTAGTGAAACCAGCCAAAATCCAATATTCGATGAGCAAAATTCAAGTAGTAGAAACATTGGTTCAAAATGCCATGGAGTCATGGGTATTTTACACGTCTCCAACATATCTATAATTTATAAAGCATTCATGTCATATTTACATGAGTTTTATATGGTTTTGGTGCACTTCATATTGTTTTTATGGACTAACTTATTGACCCAGTGCCCAGTGCCAGTTCCTATTTTTTTCCATGCATTTTGTTTTGCTGAATTACCACACCAAATGAAGTCAAAATGTGATAAAAATTGCGGAGATTTATTTTGGAATGTATGTGATTTTAGGGAGGAACGGTGCTTGAGGGCCCCATGAGGCACCAGGGCGTGCCCACCCCCTGGGCGCGCTCTGGTCGCTGGTGGGCATCTTGCAGGTCAATTGATGCCCTTATTTTGACGCAAGAAAGAGAATATTCAGAGAAAAATCTCCTCAAAATTTCAGCCTAATCGGAGTAACGGATCTCCTAGAATATAAGAAACTGTTTTGGCCAAAAACAGGGTCGCGGAAATAGAAGAGAATAGAGAGAGGGATGAAACCTCGGAGGAGCTCTCGCCCCTCCGAGCATCATGGAGGCGAAGGACCAGAGGGGAAAACCTCTCCCCATCTAGGGGGGGGGGCTATGGAGGAGGAAGCCCAAGGGGGAGACTCTCTCCCCCTCTCTCTCGATGGCGCCGGAGTGCCGCCGGAGAAACATCATCATGATGATCCTCATCATCAACATCACCGTCTTTAGCACCACCCTCATCTACTTTTAGTGGTCCCCTCTCCCACATCCTGTTGTAATCCCCTACTTGAACATGGTGCTTTATGACACATATTATTATCCAATGATGTGTTGCCATCCTATGATGTTTTGAGTAGATTTCTTTTGTCCTTTGGGTTGATTGATGATCTTGATTGATTTGAGTTGTATGTTTGATCTCGGTGTTGTCCTATGGTTCCTTTGTGCCGTGCACATGCGGGGATTCCCGCTATAGGGTGTTACAACATGTTCATCATTCGCTTATAGTGGGTGGCTAGAGTGATAGAAACTTACACCCGAGTAAGGGGGTTATTGCATATGGGAGTAAACGGGCCTTGATACTTAATGTTATGGATGAGTTTACCTTAATGATTACTAGTAGTTGTGGATGCTTGCTAGAGGTCCAATCATAAGTTTATATGATCCAAGTACGAAAAGTATGTTAGCTCATGCCTCTCCCTCCTATAAAATTGTGATAATGATTACCGATCTTGTTATCAATTGCCTAGGACAATCCCGCACACCGATCCATCATTATTCCACACTCGCTATTTGTAATATATTGTAATATTTTCTAACTTTATGTTGACATCACCTATTTTTATATTTTAGTTCTCCAATATCATGCAAAGTTATCCTCTTTATATCCACAACATAGTTCTATTTCCCGCTTCTAAATGAAAGCAGACGCTCGGTGTACGTAGAGCCGTATCAGTGGCAGATAGGGCTTGAGAGAATATTGATCTTACCTTTAGCTCCTTGTGGGTTCGACACTCCATACGTATCACTTCCATCTTTTAAAATTGCTAGGATGATTCCTTGCACTTGGGGAGTATCAAGCTCTTTTCTGACGCCATTGCTAGGACCAATAGCGTGGGGTTGATATTTTCTTGTATGCTTGTTTGCCTCTTCACTAAGTAGATTTTATTTTTCCTTATGTTTTTTTCCTGTTTTATTTCTTTAGTTGGGGTGAAACAAGCAAAAAATATTAAAAAAATGCAAAATACAAAAAAAATTGCTTGCCACTTATGCCTAGCTTAATGGCTTTAAAGAAAGCGTTGTCTGGGAGACAACCCGGAAGTTTTAGAGAGGGTTTTTCTCATTTTCTGTAATATTAAATTCATTATGTGTGCCATTTAAATATTTAAAATCAAAAAATATAGACGGGAACCTAAACTTTTTCAAAAAGAGAAGCGATTGGAAGGTTATGCATTGGAGAAGTGAGGGTCGACCTTGAACACTTGTGTTCATACTCATGGAAACAATTTAGATTTTTTCATGGAAGTTTCTCAGAAAAATAATTACCCCCTTATATATACCAGAGTACCATAAGAATAATGTGCCAAGAATTACCTTTAGGGTGTTTAAATTGCTAGTTTGGTGTGCGTTGTGCAAAAACAGAAACCTCGGCTGTAGTGCGTGAATTTACATTTTTTACAGGAACGTCAAAAGTTTCTGAAACTTTTACACAGTATTTCACTTCCAATTTTTTATTTGGTCCTAAATTTTAAGATTTTTTGAGTTACAGAAGTATATGTACCATCTGCATCTTTACAGACTTTCCTGTTTCAAAGATTAGTGTTATAATTTCTTTATTTGCTTATGTTTGAAATCTTGTTGGGCCCATTGACCCGAGAGCCATAGAGGTGTGATTGTCGGTGGGAAACAACACCTATGGGATCACTGGAATCCCTTCTACGGTTGCGGGGCGCGGGGATCATGAGAAGAGCAGGACTAGCGGGCGACACAGAGGGATTTACCCAGGTTCGGGCCGCAAAGATGCGTAAAACCCTACGATCCTGCTTTGGTGGTTATATTAGTGTTCTTGAGCTCTCGAACTAGCTCTGGGTGTTGTGGGGTTCCAAAGATCCGAATCCTTTCTTAGTGTGCCATGGGCCTCCTTTTATAGGCGAAAGGGGCTGCCACAGTGGCACAAAGGAGGTGGAAAGTGCTACAGCGTCATGAGGTTATCGCTAGTATTACAGGACAAGGCGCATTCAATGCGAGGCTTAGGTGTCCCTTCGCTTTATTGGGGACGGCGGTGAGGCCCGTCCCGTCCATCGCCGCTCCCCTTTGCTTCAACACGCGCCCTGCCCAGCGATGCATGCAGTGCCATGTAGGAAGGCAGGCAGCTCAGGTGGCGCGGTGGTGGATCCTTTATGAAGGATTGCATGCTGCCACGTAGGCGCCTGCCCAGCTGGCTGGGCTGGCAGCTGCGTGCGAATGGCGGCGGTGGAGACTTGCTGGCGCGGGCCTGGCAGTGGCCTTGCCGGTGCGCTTGGCAAGGGTCTTGTCGGGGAACCCGGCAAGGGTCTTGCCGGGTGGCCCGGCAAGGGTCTTTCCGTGGTGTGCTGGCTTCCCCGGCAAGGATCTTGCCGGGGGACTTGTGGGTTTCTTCGGTGAGGATGGTTGCCTTCCTATCCTTCTTTGATCTTGAGCATTCTATGTCTTCACAAAGATCTACATGCCACCACAGAGGTGCCTCCCGAGCCTTGTTCCAATGCATCTGTTTAGCGTTGGTGGGCTCAAGGGTGGCTCGCTCGGTTGGCGCGGGCGAGCTGCCCCAGCAAGGGCCTTGATCCTTGTTGTTGCTTTGTTCATCTTGTGCCTTCGGCTTCCCTCTCCTGTCCTGCTCATGTGTGGCCGTGGCAGGTGGCTCTGACTGCCCATGCACAAGTAAAGGGGTCAAAAGCTGGGCCCCTACTTTTGTACACCAACAGTGATAGTATATAGTAGGTAATGTTTTATTGTAATTATACAATAATGTTATAGTGGGACATGATGGGATTTGATGTTATATGTACTAACCTCTCTAACAAAAGTTTGGTTAAGTTTTGTGTGGATGAAGTGTTAGAAGATCGAGGGGGTATCGATATGAGAAGAATAAAGAGAGGAAAGAGTTCAAGCTTGGGGATTCCCAAGGCACCCCAAGTAAATATCCAAGGTCACTCAAGTTTCTAAGCTTGGGGATGCCCCGGAAGGCATCCCATCTTTCTTCTTCAACAATTATCCGTATACCTTGGTTTTTGTTTTGTTCACATGATATGCGTCTTTTGTGTTTATTTTTTAATTTTCTTTTATGAACCATGCTTGTTGGGTATGACGGTTCCTTGTTGATTTATAGAATGCTTCAAGCCCTTCACTTGAATCTTTTGAGTACGGCTTTATAGAATGTTCTTTGTGCTTCACGTAAATCTTTTGAGTATGGCTTTATAGAATGCTTCGTGTGCTTCACTTATATATATTGAGCTCGGATATTGGTCTCTCTATATTCATTGTAGAATGCTGTATGAACTTCACTTATATCTTTTATAGTATGAATAAAATTATCATCAAAATTGGGTTTGGAAGAGTATCAGTAAAATATCGATGCTTGGCTAAAAAGGCATTAAAGGAAAAGCGCTTGTTGGGAGACAACCCAATTTGTATACCTACTGTTTTTGTGTGTTCACATGGTTATGATACTGTAGTAATCATGTTTTATATCTTTTGTTTCAATAAAGTGCCAAGTAAAGCCTTTGGGATATTGTGGATGATAGTCGATTTGATTCTGTGCAAAAACAGAAATTTTTGCATCTAGTGCAGAAAATCCTACAATTTACTGGAATGCGATTTTGATCGGAATTTTTTACACATGATGTATATACAAATTTCCTAAGTTGTACTAATTTTTCAGATTTTTCAGAGTTTCAGAAGTATGGTGATTAGTCAAATCACTATAGACTGTTCTATTTTTGACAGAATCTGTTTTGTTTGCATAGTTTGCTTGTTTTAGCATTTTCTTAGCTTATATTCAGTGATATAAATTGTGGAAATGATAGATTACAGTAGGCATTATGTGAGAACAATTTTGGATCTTGTCTTGGCAGAACCAAAGTGAATGATTTATTTATTATCATACTAACCTATCTCACGAGTTCCGTTAAGTTTTGTCTGATTGAAGTTTTCAAATTTTGGGTGAGATATCGGTATGAGGAAAATAAGGAGTGGAAAGACCCTAAGATTGGGGATGACCAAAGCACCCCAAGGTAATATTCAAGGAAGACTCAAGCGTCTAAGATTGGGGATTACTTGAAGGCATCCCCTCTTTTGTCTTCAAAACTATCGGTATATCTTACTTGGAGCTATATTTTTATTTGTCACATGATATGTGTTTTGCTTGGAGCGTATTTTCATTTGTCTTGCTTTTTAAGTAAAATCCTTGGACCTGAAATCTTGAATGAGAGAGAGTCCTCACATAGCTACTTAATTGTTTGAACACTCATTGATCCCCACTTATATCTTTTGGAGTAGTTCGTTGTTCACTCAAGTGCTTCACTTATATCTTAATATTAAATTGTTGAAATGAATTGAATATCATAAACTTATAGGTGCCTCATATGCTTGCATCATACTTGCTAGTAGTTTCACATTGAGTTTAGATAGTGAAATATTTTGAAGTTTGACAATCACAATATTGGTTACACAAGCAATTCATGAACAATTAGTATAACGAAGAGAAATTTCACATACAAATATATTATCTTGAACATATTTTATGATTGTGAATACCCATTAATTATTTTCAAACTTGAGCAAATTAGTTGAAGTTGAACAAGGAAGACAACGTAGTGAGTTATGTTTCGGTATATTTGCATAGAAGTTATATTGTTATGGATCCTCCAACATGTTGTGCTTGCTTAGGATCTTTTGGTAGCCAAAATTTGTACTAAGTAGAGATACTACTTGTGCATCCAAAACCCGTAAACTTAGTTTCTTGTCATGAGAGTCCACCATATCTACCTATGGATTGAATAAGATCCTTCAAGTAAGTTGTCATCGCTGCAAAAAAGCTATAAAAATAGCTCCTAAATATGTATGATCTTTTATTCCAAGGTTAAATAAGCATTGTACAAACTCGTGATGGTAAAAAAATAAAAGCGATGGACTGCATAATAAGGGTTGCTATCATAATAATGTGATGTTCCTTTGCATTAATAGCTTGCACATCCGTAAATAAAAGTGCATGGCAACCTCTGCTTCCCTATGCGAAGGGCCTATCTTTTACTTTATGAATTTACTTTTATGCAAGAGTCAATAGTATGCTTTCTCATTTCAACCTCAAATATTCTTTAGTTGGCAAGCATCATGTGGTGTGGAATGATCTAGGCACGTATGTCCATTCAAATATATTTGATCGTGAATTATTATTGTTGACAATTATCTATATGATAAATGAGTTGGGAGGCGAAACATTAAGCCCCTATCTTTCTCTGTGTTTGATGGATGCCATTTGTTCTAAAAATATGCTTTGAGTAGTAGCAATCATAGAAGACTAAATTATAATTGAGTATGTGGTGCTCTTACTTAGACTTTGTTGAAAATAAGTTGAATTGTAATTGTTTGGTGACTAAAACATAGGTTATTAACTTTCAAGAGAATGCATTGTTTGAACCATGACATGTGAATAGATGGCTACTTTATCATTGATACGTATCCAACGTATCTATAATTTTTTATTGTTCCATGTTGTTATGTTATCATTCTTGGATGTTTTACAATCATTTTATAGTCATTTTATATCATTATTTGGTACTAACCTATTGACATAGTGCCTAGTGCCAGTTGCTGTTTTCTGCATGTTTTTCACATCGCAGGAAATCAATACCAAACGGAGTCCAAACACAGCGAAACTTTTTGAGAATATTTTTGGGCCAGAAGATATCCAATGGTCCAGGACAGCACCTGGGGGGGGCTCCGAGGGGAGCACAGCCCACCAGGGCGCTCCTTGGGACCCAGGCGCGCCCCGATGGGTTGTGCCCACCTAGGGTGCCCCCTGACCCGCCTCTTTGCTCTATAAATACCCCAATATTCCAGAAACCCTAGGGGAGTCAATGAAAATCAATTCCAGCTGCTGCAGAGTCCAGAAACACAAGATCCAATCTAGACACCATCCCAGAGGGGTGCATCATGTCCATTGGTGCCTCTCCGATGATGTGTGAGTAGTTCTTTGTAGACCTACGGCTCTGTAGTTAGTAGCTAGATGGCTTCCTCTCTCTCTCTCTCTCTCTCTCTCGATTGTCAATACAATGGTCCCTTGGAGATCCATATGATGTAAGTCTTTTTACGGTGTGTTTGTTGGGATCTGATGAACTTTGAGTTTATGATCAGATCTATGTTTTTATCCATGAAAGTTATTTGAGTCTTCTTTGATCTCTTATATGCATGATTTATTATAGTCTAGTATTTGTTCTCCGATATTTGGGTTTTGTTTGGCAAACTTGATCTATTTATCTTGCAATGGGAAGAGGTGCTTTGTGATGGGTTCGATCTTACGGTGCTTGATCCCAGTGACAGAAAGGGAAACGATACGTATGTATCGTTGCTATTAAGGATAACAAGATGGGGTCAGTTTCTACATAAATAGATCTTGTCTACATCACGTCATCGTTCTTATTGCATTACTCCGTTTCTCCATGAACTTAATACACTATATGCTTACTGGATCGCGGTCGATGTAGAGTAATACTAGTAGATGCAGGCAGGAGTCGGTCTACTAATCTTGGATGTGATGCCTATATAATGATCATTGCCTGGATATCGTCATGATTATTTGAAGTTCTATCAATTTCCCAACAGTAATTGTTTTCCCACCGTTCACTATTTTTCTCAAGAGAATCCACTAGTGAAACCTACGGCCCCCGGGTCTCTTTTCATCATATTTTCCTTTGCGATCTATTTTCCTTTGCATTTCTTTTCAGATCTATTAAACCAAAAATACGAAAATACCTTGCTGCAATTTATTTGTTCTGTGATCTATTTATCCTATCTACCACTTTCATCTCACGTTATTTGCCTATCATGAGGCGCCGTACCTGAAATGGATTGACAACCCCTTTTACACGTGGGGTTGCGAGTATTTGTTATTTGTGTGCAGGTGTTGTTTACGTGGTGTGAGGATGTTCTCCTACTGGTTCGATAACCTTGGTCTCCTCACTTAGGGAAATACCTAACGTCGCTATACTACATCATGCCTTCCTCTTTGGGGAAATACCGATGTAGTTCTAGTAGACATCAAAAGTAATTTCTTGCGCCGTTGCAGGGGAGGATCTTCAACATCAACCAGGTTCCTAATCACAAAAAATGTCATTTTATTCGCCCTCTTTTTTGTTCACCGTTTTCTCGTCAGATCTCATGTTTGCTTTGTGTTGCCACGTGCCTTCTATTTTCTTGCACCTTCGCTTGCTAAAAATATATTGATATGGATCCTCATCCACTTGCTAATCTTTTCAATAGATCCAATTATAATGAACCGATTTCTAGTGAATTGAGTTCACTAGATTATATTTATGAATTTTTGCTTGAGATTTATGAATCTGAAAATTGTGATGAAGTGTTGAAATAAGAAATTGATGAAGTGATTCACGATAGCTCCTTTAATGGAAAGCATGATTGTAATGATGTTATTATAAATTCTATTAATGTCAATTGTGCTAATAATATGCAAAACCCCAAGCTTGGGGATGCTAACATTGCTATGCTCACTACTTAGTGCAATGATCATGATTGGGGTCACTACAAAAAAATACACTTCTGTGATGATACGTGTTTGTCAGAGTAGGTCACGTTTTCTTTCATGCATGTACATCCATGACGATTTTATGACAGAATCAAGATAGTCATACATGTGTTGTCGTACAAGTGTTCCATGACATTACCAAAATTATCATCACGGAAGTGTCCACTTCCATGAGATAAATTGCGCGTCATAGAAGTGCTTTCGTCAAGGGTGACCGACACGTGGCATCCATCGTTACGGAATGTTTTAAGCTATCGGGTACGGTTATGGATCCGATAACCCATTAACAGCCCCGTCCAATGGGGATTTTCCACGTGTAAAATCATCATTGGCTGGAGAAAACACGTGTCGGCTCACCGTTGGGACAGATGTCATCCACTCATTGGACCGAAGGCGCCTATGATACATCAACACGTGGCACGACCCAACAGAGGCCCATTCCTGTGAAAAGGCCAGCCCGATTGACTTGGTCAAAAGGTGGCGGGCCGGCCCACGGAAAGTCTGTTAACGGCCTATTTCCATATAGCCCATTTACAGCCCGCTAACCCATAGCCCATTACGACCTATCCGAATTAGGCCCAGTAGCGTCATCTGGGCCGTCCAATATGATTCCAACCCGTTTTAAGTTCTGGCCCATGACGTCTTTCGGCCCATATGAGGCCCTTTGTAACTCTTGGCCCATTAACGGCCCATGGTGAAACTAGCCCATAATGAACATTGTGTCACTTTATACCCATTAACGGCCCATTATTCCATTGGGCCGTTTCGAGCCCATGTTATCTTTCGGCCTTCTCAAGGCCCATTTATTCTTGGGGTCATTTCCAGCATTCGGTTACTTACGGCCCGTTACTATAATTTTTTGCTTGTGGGCCAAATTCAGCATGTGGTTATAGTCGGCCCTTTTGTGGCCCATTATTACGTTGGGCCCTTTTCATAGCGTCATCAAATACGGCCGATTAACGATGGCCCGTTATGGTCGGCCCATGAATGGACAATTCCAACTCGAGCCCGTTTACGGCCATAATGCGGTCTGTTATTGGCCAATGTTTGGCCAATTGATCATACAGCCCATAGAAGGCCCATTGATGATACGGCCCGTAGAAGGCCCATTGTGTCTACGGCCCGAAGAAGGCCCATTGTGTCTATGGCCCATAGAAGGTCCATTATTTCTACACCCCGTAGGAGGCCCATTGTTTCTACGGCCCGTAGGAGGCCCAGTGTCTCTACAGTAAATATGTAGCCCATGGTTATTGTGGCCTAGTTTTAAAAAATAGGTTATTGCGGCCACTAGCAAACCGTGGAAAAAGAATTGCACTGACTACAAGAAAACAAATAAACAAGACAATAAGGAAATAAATAAGCAAGCAACCTACGCTAGGCTATCACGGCTATTCACATATTACATCCACTGGGCATTAAAGTTCGCCACACAGTGCAAATATAGGGAACAAAGCAGCATATCATATACACTGGTTGCCAAAGTTGGTGACCAACGCAAATAAACGCCGTAGCAAAACAAGTCCAGACCTGAAACCACTTCAGAAGATCTCAAGAAACAATATCCTGGTACCCATAATGCTGGCAAGATGCTTAGCAAGCTTATTAACTTTCTCTTGTTTAGCGCTTAAATCCTCCAGCGCTTGTTGTTGCACCAGAAAGTATGCATCTGAATTCTGCAGGGACTTCCTCAGTCCTTCAGCTTCCTGTCGCAGCACATCTGATCGATGTCTTTCAACTTGAAGTTGAGACTCAAGAAGACGAACTGATTCAGGCAGCGAGTTCGAAGAGCTTGTGCCGGCAGTAGTGGCCAGTAACTCGAACACTACATCAAGACAGGACTTTTGGGTTCTCTCACTGTCGTCAAGATAGTTTTTATCAGCTTTCTAGGAGACCAACAGGGATGTCTCACTATCTTGAACCTTATCTGCATTACTTCCTTTACCATTGCACAACTGGGTACTGTTCTCCAATATTTTGTCCTCATTCTAAAAGAGAAACAAGCAAACACATCACAGGTTTACCATGTTGTATATGAAACTCATTTTGGTAAATGAGTTCAGTAGTAAATTGGACAGGATAACATCATGAAACAAACATATATCTATGTACCATGGTCACTTTATGGTCTATATCATTCTAGTTTTTGTTGCCAAATCAAGATAGAGACACAGTTCAAATAATATTTGTTCAAGACAAAGCAGAATAGATAGAATATAAGTGTGGGAAACTATAGAGCAATAACAACACATGTAATGTGCATGACATGAGAACATAATTGTTTATTCAATTGAAACTGAAATCAACATAGAGCAAGTTACAATAGCAAACCAGTTAAAGAAACAGGTTTAAAACATACCTGTTGCGTCATTGGAGTTTCAATTCCATCCTTCAAATTTGAAAATAGTTGGTATGAGTAAATACAGTGTTGCAAGAGCAAAGGAGTATGAATCATAGCTACAGAACCTGACATGAGAACAAATCTTCTTCTCCTTTAAGTGTTGAATTGGGATTCGGAGTGGTGGTCCTCATGCTTTGGGCACTATAGTTCCCTTACTAACTGCTCGTGTTTGGGTGCTCTGTGGTGGAGACGGTGATGTGTCAACTAGAACTGGGTTACTATCTTCCGGGGTTGGGGTTAGAAGGGGTGTAGTTGGTTCTCTGTCCAACTAGGTAGGGGTACAATCTGCGAGAGTCTAGGTTATGTGTGGTGGGGCTGGTTCTTGGGCAAGTACAACCGTGGTTCTATCTGCATCAACTGGTAGCACTATCTTTTCTGAAGACCATGTTGTTACTCCCTTAGATACTGCCATCACCCTCTCCAATTCAAATGGCTGATAAACAAGAAAAGTAATTGAAAGTACAAACATTGTATGATAGACAGGTGCAATGGATAGTGGGAAATAAAAGAGGGCATGAAATAATTCACATTTATGTTGTCTAACCAAACAGGATAGCATGACACAATTTCACATATATGATGGCTAACTAAACAGGATAGCATGACACAATTTCACATTATGATGGCTAACTAAAAAAGATGGAAAGACATAGTTAAAAATATGATGACTATGTAAACATGATGGCATGATAGAACTATATAATGTGTTTATTAAATAGGTTGGCATGCCATAATTCACATACATTCACGGATAGAATGACATAATTCAAAATATGATGACTGTAAACACTAAACATGATGAGATGATATAACTATATGATGTCTTTATTAAATGGGTTGCCATGCCATAATTCAGATAGATGATGTGTATGTAAACATGATGGCATGATATAATTCAAATATATGATTTATATAGTAAGCAAGTAATCAGATGGAAATCCATATATGATGTAAAAACATACAATGCAAGACAACATGCATGACATGGGTAATATAACCCTGCGAAGTTTGAGCATAGACTGTCGGATTTCGGGATCCGGCAACCCGTGGAAGGTTCGAATTCTGGGGTGCGTGCGGAGATCTCAACATATCCAGCCTGCCTACTCGCGATCTCACTAGGCCAAACGCGTCGAGCCCAAAGAGACACAAAGACACAGAGATTTATACTGGTTCAGGCCACCATTATGGTGTTATACCCTACTCCAGTGTGGTGTGGTGGATAGCCTCGAGGGGCTATTGATGAACAAGTACAGTGGATGAACAAGCCTCTGGAGGAGAGGTGTTCTTGAGCTGGTGTGGTGTTCTACTTGTGCTGGTTCTCTCTTGGATCCCCTACCTCTCTAGGGTGGTGGCTAGTCCTATTTATAGTGGCGTTGGTCCTCTCCCCAAATATGAGCAGGAAGATATTCAACAACTGCGGGATTTGAAAGGGGAAACGAAGCACAGTCTATCCTGACAAAAGTGGTCTTCGCCTGCAAAAAGCCTCTGGTCGTGATGCTGCGGTGGGTGCACTGATGACCTCCGTCCTGGCGGTCTCGGTCTTGTTGCACTGAGATGGCAAACTTTGGCTGATTCCTCGGGACTCCGCTCCTGTGGCTTGCCTCCCTTGCACCAAAGAGGAAACCTGCGTTCTGAGCCCGCTTGGTGCTCGCCTGGCCTTGTTTGTCATGGCTCACGTCAGCTGAGCCTCGTGAGGTATCTTTCATAGAACTCTCCGCCCCTCGGGAGATCTCCCAAGGATGTTGCTCCCTTCAGGGGTCTTGGCATCATCCGCCTCGCGAGGCTTGGCCCCTCGTGAGGTTCTTGTAGTGTTGTTGCTAAAGCTGGGCCATACCAGGCCATCGATGGAGCCACGTGGTGGGCCACAGGCAGGCAGGGCTGGATACCCCCATATCCAGGACGTTGACAGTAGCCCCCGGGCCCAAGGCGCACTAGGACTTGGCTTCCTGGTGAAGCCAAAGGGTAAGTGCGTAGCGCCACGGGCCCTGACCGCCTGCGGCCTTGATGACATGTGGCGATTGATGGAACGTGGGTGACGCCGCTTCCCCATGCTGCCTCGGCAACTGCTTGACTTGACGACTACATGCTGCATGGAGGGAGGATCATCATTACTAGAAATCGTGGGAGGCCCAATATTTACCTTCTCTTGGCTATAAATGCACGAGCGGGCGGAACCCCTGTCCATCTTTCCTTCGCCTTGCTCCCGTATGCTTCTCTCCTCTCCGTCTTGCTTCCATGGCGCTGATCAGAAGGTATTCCAGGGAAAGCCCCTAGGGAGGGGTCTGATCCTCTCCCGCCAAAGAAACGGCTCTGCCTCCCCTACGATGCCAGCGCGAGGCGAGAGGTGACCAGGCCTTGGCAATCGAGGCCTCCGCCTGGCTTCCCCCTCCCCCTTTACGCTCGGGCTCAGGAGGAGGAGCGCGCCACCGAGCACCACCTAATGATGGTGGCAGGGCCGCCATTGCCCAGCCGTCCGCACCATGGACCCATGTTGAGGATAGCTCGCGTGAGTTTGTGGTGTGGGCAGAAAAGCCCCCCAACACCTGGATCCGACTCCTGCGGTTCTTCGCCGGCGAGCTGCCTCCGAGAGGGCCGGCCGAGCTGTGGCTGCAGCACGCTGGATGTCGCAGCCCAGTGACTGGAGCTGAAGTAAAGGTGGTGCCGCCTGGAGACTTCTTCATGACGCGAGGGTGGGGCGAGGTCGCCCGAGCTTGCTGCACATAGGGAGCTCTGGCGATCCACTTCAAGTACGACGGCACGTCCACCTTGTTCTTCAAGATCTTCAACAAGGAGGGCGAGCGGCTGGAGTGTTGCCCCAGAGGAGGCGGCTCGGGGGACGCCGCATCGGGCACCGGACCCACTGTCGTCCCCTTCAATGCCTCGTCCAGCAGCAGCGACGACTCCTGGGAGTCCAGCGACTCTCCTGAGCCCAGTGATTCTCCGGAGTCGAGCGACGACAGCTATGTGCCACCAAGCTCCTGCCGGGGCCACAACGCAACTGCGGCTGCTGCCCGGCGCCATCGGCGACACCGCAGGGCCCCGTAGTTGTTCCTTCCGCATGAGACGAAGACCAGCCCCCATGGGGTTTGTAAGGATTTGAATGCACTTAATAGTAATGTTGTTTCTTTTGGTTTCATGATGGTTCGCGTATTCCAAGTTGTCTAGGTTCCTTCCTTTTCTTTTCCCTAGGTAGTGTGGCACCCTACGCCGACAGGACCCAGTCCCTAGGCAGGCTTCAACCATCGTTAGTATGCCACGTTGCAATGCCATGGTCAAGGCTAGGAGGTGAGCGGTCCAGGGTCCGGTAAGAGCTCATGAGACGCGATGCTCACGAGGTCCCCTTTGGCGTGCAAGCAGCTGCACAGAAAATCGAAAAGGGGAGCTGAACTGCCCAAGTGGAACTGCAAGGCGGAGCATGTGAGGAGAGAATTTAGTGCTATAGCGAGCCGAGGCTTATCCTTTTGATGCTCGAATTCATTAGGGAGATGATGCTTACTTCCGTGCCCGTGGCGCTGTTAGGTGCGACCTGTGGTGGCCACCTTCCTGTCTTTCTCACCATGATGATCTATGCCCTCGGGACCCGGCCCTCGAGTGAGCTCAGCCACCGCTGGTATGCCAGGTCGCGGTGCCGTGGTCAAGGCCAGGGGTGAGGGCTAGAGAGCCAGTAGGAGCTCTAGATGCGTGATGCTCGGGAGGCCCCCCCTTTAACGTGCAAGTGACTCACAAGGCCAGACGGCGGTTTCCCAAGCTGACCCATGGCCCATCACTAGGTGCACCTGCAGGGTGGACAACAAAGAAAGCTGGGAGCCCCCAGGTCGCGAGGCAGAGGCACCGAGGACCCTGCGAGGTGGTGTATGCGAGGCGGGCCGTGAACGAGAGCTCGATCCCCGGGTTTATCAGCGTGTCTGGGACGGACCCGAGCACCAGTGCTGTGCCGATGCATGTGTCACGGGATGATGCGGAAAAAGTGGTAGTTCAGCACAAATGGCGATTATGGAGCGACAACCACAGATAAGCTCCCAGAAACGATTAGATAATCCTGATGAACGCAAAGCAATACACGCCGTAGGGATAGGCCCCATATGGCTTGGGGATGATGCAGCCCGAGAGGCGCCCCCAACTTAAACGAGCTAGAGATACGTCACGTGGTACAGTTGCTGAAGATTTGTTGAAGTAGCCAAAAAACGCATGCCGCTGAAGCCGTTCCTCATGAGCCGACTTGGCCCCGAGCCTTGGGAGGCTCGGAGGGACCGGAAGGCTCCTGAGGGTGCTCCTCTATATCCGCCAGGAGCGCCTGGTGCCTGGCCTCGTAGGCTGTCTGAGCGTTCCTCATGCAGCACTGGAACACCTTAGTCGCGCCCGCTAGGCCAAAAGGCATGTGAATGTAGCTATGAGGCAGCCCCTCACACCGACCGACATGAGATGGCCACATGAGCTGCCGAGATGCCACCCTACCGAGCCCGGGGATGTCTATGCAAATGCAGAACTCCTTACCCTCGCCAGGGCAGTGAGCCGTGCCACGCGGCAAGCGACGGTCGCCTTGCAGAACCCTTCCTTCCTGGATCTCGTCGATTGCCTTGCTGATGAACTCCTGAACAGCTCGTGCCTCACGCCTGCTGCTTTCTCCTGGGAAGCGCGCTCTGAATAGCGCCTCCACATGGTGCCCGAGCGCCACCCTCGCAACATGGGCTAGGTCCGAGGCCCTCCAAAGGAGAGCCCCCGAGCCCAGTCTGAGGGGAGCGCCGGGCGCACCTTCCTATGCAATGGGTGTAGGTGCCGCATCCGGAGATGCGAGGCTCGGCACTGCGTCCTCAAGTGTCGCTCCCTCATGAGACCCCTGTCCCAGCTGCAGCTTCTTTGTCTAGGGAGCGACCTCACGAGGGAGGGCGCCGTCTTCGTCTTCGGGGTTCTCAACTGCTGCAGCTTGGAAGGCGTGCTCGATGGAGCACACTGCATCCTTCTCCTGACATGCGACTGTGATGACGCCACCACTTCCTGGCATCTTGAGGACGTTGTAGCTGTGGTGCATGGCCTCCATGAACTTGGCTAATGTTGGGTACCCTAGGATGGCGTTGTAGGGAATGCGGATGTCGGCGACGTCAAAGTCGATGAGCTCGGTGTGGTAGTTGTTGCGCTCGCCGAAGGTGACAGGGAGGAGAACCTGCCCGATCGGGTGTGTTGATCCGTCAGTTACTCCTGAGAATGGCTTCGTGGGGTGGAGCTGGTAATATGGCACGTGGAGCATGTCGAACGTCTGAATAGAGAGAACATTGAGCCCTGCTCCACCATCAGTGAGGGTCTTGGTGACGGTCACGTTGCTGATGACTGGGGAGCAGAGCATGGGAAGTGCGTCTGCGGTAGCCGTGCACTTAAGCCGGTCCGAGGAGTCGAAGGTGATGGCGCACTTGGACCACTTGAGAGGGTGAATAGCTTCAGGCTTGGGGAGCGCTGCATTCACCTCGCGCGCAAACTGCTTGAAGATGCAGTGGCAAGTTGGGGCCTGTGAGCCGCCCAGGATGCAGGCAATGGCCCGAGGCTCCTGGAAGCCCCCAGCCCCTCATCCTGGTGGTGATATTCATTCCTCCTTGGCGGTGGAGGCAGAGGAGGCAAGGCTGCATTGCCCTGAGGTCGATCCTCATGAGGCTGATCCTGCCAGCGATCCTCATGAGGTTGGTCACGCCACTCCTGGCGACGGTCGCGCCCATCCCAGCGTCCTCCTCCTCGGCCACCTCCACGAACGTAGCCTCGATCACTGTGCTCGGGGCGTCGACCGAGGTGCCCATCACGGAGAGCCCTGAGTTCCTGGCAGTCACCGATGTTATGGCTATAGACGTTGTGGAAGGCGCAGAACGGGCGCTTGCGCTTGGACGACTCGTGGTGGTCACAATCGTTCTTGGTCTCTGGCTCGGCCGTGAGCACGGCTGGCCCCTTGCGCTTCGTGTCCTTGGCCTTGGTCTTCTTGTCTTCTGGGTCAGCATCGGGGAGCTCGAGGAGGGAGAAACATCCCTCCTTAGCCCTTGCGCACTTGTCCGCGATGTTGAACATCTTGTGCGTGGTGCAGAGATCCTCGTGGATGGTGAGCTCCTCCTTCATCTTGACATCATGAACGCCATAGGTGAAGGCGGAGATGATGTCCTCGTCTGACACCTTAGGGATCTTGAGGCGCACATTGTTGAAGCACTAGATGTACTTCTACATGGTCTCTCCAAGTTGTTGCTTGATGCGTCGCAGGTCACCCGTGGCCGGCGGGTGGTCACGAGTGCCTTGGAAGTTAGCGATGAAGCGGTTGCGCATCTCCTCCCAGGAAGAGACCGACCCCTCGGTCAGGTTTAGGATCCAAGAACGTGCGCCATCCTGGAGGTCCATAGGGAACCCGTTTTCCATGATCTTCTTGTCGCCGTTGGCCGCCTTGATGCTCGGCTCGTAGAGCTGCAGGAACTCGGCGGGGTCTGCGATGCCGTCGTAACGCGGAGGTAGGTCGGGCTTGAACTTGCTTGGCCAGATGACGTTGTGAAGCTCTGGAGTGAACGTGCGGCAACCTGCCGTGGCTATCGGAGGTCGTTGAGGGGGTGGAACATGATCCTGGTGCACTCGCACCGCCACCTCCTGTGGCGGCACACGGGCCTGGTGCTAGGGTGCTGGAAGCACGCGCGCTTCCCCTTCAGGGCGCTGCACCACCTAGCAGCTCATGTCATCCCGAGCCTACGCCGGGCGCTGCAGGTCGCACAGTGGAGCCATGCGCCTTGGCTCGATGATGGTGCCACGGGCCAGAGGTGGCCGAGGATCCCCATACGCCACGTCGCCCACTGCAGGTGGATGCTGAGGTAGCGAGCGAGCTGGCCTGTCGGAGCCCATGTGCGCGACGTTGATGAGCTCGGCGATGCGTGCGAGCCATTCCTCGTAGAGATCTCCCACCGGGCGGTAGTGAAGAAGCTCCCGCGCCATGAGCAGAGCGGCCTGCACGTCCACCTGGCCGCAGCGCGTGTGGGATGATGAAGCGGCCGGAGTCAGCGATGGAGTAGCGGTGCGGCTGTCACGGGGCACCGATGGGTGCAGCGATGAAGCCTGCAGCTCGTGGCCGGCAGGGCCCATGGTGGCATTAGCCACCGGAGAAGGAGTGTGGCGGGCACAGTTGTCCCCCGCCGGAGCCGTCTGAGCGACGCGGGCGGCGACAGCAGCCCGACGCTTGGTGCGAGCCCGGTGCGCGTCGGCCATGGAGACGCCGGAGCGGAGGCGGATGGAACGACGGAGGAGAGGATCCGACGCACCCCTACCTGGCGCGCCAAATGTCGGATTTCGGGATCAGGCAACGCGTGAAAGGTTCAAACTCTGGGGTGCGTGCAGAGATCTTGACCTGCCCAGCCTGCATACTCACGATCTCACTAGGCCTAACGCGTCAAGCCCAAGGAGACACAAAGACACAGAGATTTATATTGGTTCAAGCCACCATTGTGTTGTAATAGCCTACTCCAGTGTGGTGTGGTGGATTGCCTTGAGGGGCTATGGATGAACAAGTACATTGGATGAACAAGCCTCCGGAGGAGAGGTGTTCTTGAGCTGGTGTGGTGTTCTACTTGTGCTGGTTCTCTCTTGGATCCCCTCCCTCTCTAGGGTAGTGGCTAGTCCTATTTATAGTGGCCTTGGTCCTCTCCCCAAATATGAGCGGGAAGGGATTCCACAACGGTGGGATTTGAAAGGGGACAAGAAGTACAGTCTATCCTGACAAAAGTGGTCTTCACCTGCGAAAAGCCTCTCATCGTGATGCATCGGTGGGCTTGCCGATGACCTCCGTCCTGCCGTCCTGGCGGTCTTGGTCTCGTTGCACTGAAATGGCAACCTTTGGATGATTCCTCGGGACTCCGCGCCTGTGGCTTGCCTCCCTTTCACCGAAGAGGAAACCTGCGCTTTGCGCTCGCCTGGCCTTGGTCGTCATTGGTCACATCAGCTGAGTCTTGTGATGTATCTTGCATAGAACTCTCCGCCCCTCAGGAGCTCTCCCGAGGATGTTGCTCCCTTCGGGGGTCTTAGCATCCTCCGCCTCGCGAGGCTTGGCCCCTCGCGAGGGTCTTGCAGTGTTGTTGCTAAAGCTGGGTCGTACCAGGCCGTCGATGGAGCCACGTGGTGGGCCGCAGGTAGGCAGGGCTGGATAGCCCCATATCCAGGATGCCGACATAGACCTCAGGGGGGGGGAATAGGATTGGTCATCAGTCAAGATGTCTGCTTTAGCAGGTAGCATTGTCTGCTCTGAATACCTTGTTTTCACTCTAGATACTTCCATCACTGCTTCAAATGGCTGGTGCATAGGAAGAGTAGTTGAATATACAAACCTTGTCAACAAATGGAACACATAATACAAAACAATGATAGCATGATATAATTCACATACATGATGATTGGCTATACAACATGGCATTGCATAGTTCAGATATATAAATCCTTTGCAACAAGATAGCATTGCATAATTCACATATATAATGTCTTGCAACAAGATGGCAATGATAATTCACATATAAGGTAAGTAGACACTAAACAGGTGGCATTCACACAAAGGATGTCTAAACTAATCAAATGACATAGCAATGCAAGACACTATACACACGGTATGAGCAAGATGACCCTGCCAAGTTAGAGCATACACCTCGGGGTGGAAATAGGACTAGCCATATGTCTCTGAGTCCTTCCCTGAGGAGCTATCCATAGCCAGCGAGATATGCGCTTCGTCAGATAGCATAGTTTGCTATGAAGACCTTGTTTTCACTCCAGAATTTCCATCACCGTGTCAAATGGCTGATGCACACGAAGAGTAGTTGAATGTACTAACGTTATTGACAAATGTAATACGTAAAGAAAAAAAGGATGGCCTGATAAAATTCACATATAAGATGAGTGGGTAAACAGGATGGCATGGCAAAATTCACAAATATGATGCCTGGCTAAACAAGATGCTGTTGCATAATTCACATAAACGATGGATAAACTAAACAGATGGCATTCGCACAAAGGATGTCTAAAGTAAGCAGATGATATATTTGATGTATAAAGTAAGCAATGCAAGGCACCATATGCATGATATAACCAACATCATCATGCCAAGTTAGAGCGAAGACCTCAGGGGGTAAATAGGAGTGGTCTTCTCCTTCTGAATCCCCCTCAGAACAGATATCTTCCTCTCGATTACAATCCGAAATGGGTGGAGAGGGGCTGCCTTTGCGCCTACCATGGAGGGACGTCTGCATGAAATTTTATTGCCACGCAAGGCTCGTCTCTTTTGCTCTACATGTTTAGTTCCATTGTTTACAATAATTGTCATGAATAGGAATAAAACATGAGATTATGTAAGGAGTGCATGCAGAAATCTAGAGTGATGGTAGCAACCTGTGGATAGACCCAAAACCAATAATAGCACGCAGATAATGGCTTCAGTTAAAAAACACATATAATAGCTTCTTTACTATTTGTTTCCCACCCAACATGAAACTGATAGTAGACACCAAAGATTAACCAGATAGTAGATAGATACTATTGATTGCGGCCCTGATATGTACCCCACAACCATTTAAAAACTCAAGTTTCAGCATTAGTTTGGACCTGACTCGAAGTCTAATAGGTGAACACGATGATAAAGTAGCATGTCATCATATTAAGCGATGCATAACATAAGCAGACACAAAAGAGTGCGACCTCTCTTGCGGACCCGTGTAGTCCTCAAGGTCATCTGCTCAGTTGATGATGGTAATGCAGTTTTCATGGCTTCCGGCAGCGGGGAAGAAGATCTTAGGCGGCGAATGAAAGTCTGGAGAGTGGATCCCAGCTGTGGTGAACCCTTCTGTCGTAGGAGCAGCTGAGCTGGGGTGGAACACAGCGCCACAGGAGCAGGACAAACCACACAAGGTTTTCTTTGACACATGTCAGTAACATTAGTAATTGTGTAAGGGCTTGTTTGAATTTGAGGATCCAACAATGTAGGGATAGGAAATAGATAGGAATAGGATAGGAATGCACGTGCAAAACAGAGAATTTAAAAACACATGATTTCTGCCAATCTGGGTGTTTGATTCACAAGAATTGGAAGATCACACGATGCAAAGAAGCATGGTGAGATTAAGTCAAACCACAACAAAATTTATGGTTATAATGCTATTATGCTACTCTCGCTTAGTCTTGTGCTTCATGAATAGGAATTTGAAAAGGAGGTCAAGTGGAAATTAAAATTCCTACGGGTTTTCTTTCAAGGAGACACTAAAGGAACAAATGCTACAGTTTTCCTTCGCTCCATTCCTTTGAACCAAATTCATGAATAGTAGTACCATAGGAAACTTTCCAATTCCTATGTTTTTCATTCACTCTTCCTTTCAAGCACTGGCGATTCTAGTAGGCAGGCTTGAGCAAGGAAAAGCCTACACTAAAAAAATGTTTTTGTGCTATTTCTTTTACTTTGGAGCCAGGCCACTGCCCTACTAGCTCAACTCCCAGGCCCATCGACAAATGCATAGCTCAAACGCGCAGAGATAAATAATGATGGCGTTCAAGAGAGTCCATCATGGATAGCTAAGTTGCCTCGTACCTCACTGCTTGCAATATAGTAGGATAAAATAATCGTGTTTCACGTTACTACGTGTGCTTAGTGGACAATATATATAACATGTAGAATAAAAAAGAGATGCAAAAAGTGCACAACCTCTTTGGCGAAGCCATGTCGATCTCAGCGTGATTGGGTTGGCCGGTGAGGATGCTCCAGCTGACTTGGCTGTCGGAGGAGGGGAAGAAGATCTTAGGCGCCTGGAGATGGAGCCCATGGTACTGCTCCGCTGTGATGGAGGGTTTCGTTGTTGGAGCAACTCCGGTGAGTTGTACGACATCGAGGCTGAAGCAGGACAAGAGAGACAATGTTTACCTGAGTGGAATTCTAATAGCATCTTGAATAGATGACATAAAATACATAACCACAAAGTGCTAGATGTAAAATACATCAGCCGCTCATCTCTGAACTTAACTGTTGAAACTGAATTTAACTGTCGAAACCGAACTTAACTGCCGAAACTGAATTTTGCTGTTGAAACTGAATTTTACTGTCAAAACTGAACGCACTAGAGGTGAGGCTACACGTCAGACAACTGACTTTTTCATCTCTGGTTAGTCGATTTTGTAGCTGTTGGATACGAAATGAAGGGCCTGCAGTTCATCTTCAACCTCCACCCCCCTAAGCCGCCAGCTACCATCGCCAAACAGCCGCCCCCCGCTGCCCGCGGCCGGTGGTGCGCCGCCCCGCCCGCCCCAAAAACACTCCCCACCGTCGGTCCACCGCCGCCCCGGCCATCCCTCTAGCCCCCCTCCCCCTGCCGACCTTTTTCTCCGGTGATCCCCACGCCACCGCCCCACCACCCCCGGCGACAACCGCCCCCACCCTGAACCCTAAGATAGATAGTGGGGTACCTCTCCGGCGAGCCCCCTCCCTGCTGCGGCTGGTTCTTCCTTCACTACGGCGAGCCCCCCTCCCTCACCCCCTGAAAATTGACTGACCCAAAAGTCGATTCAGTCGACTGAAGTGTAGCTAAATCGGAGTAGCATCGCAAGCAAGAGCAAGAGCGAGAGCAGCAGCGCCACCAAGAGTAAGAGCAGACCAAGCAGGGGACCGAGAGCAAGAGCAGAGTAGTAGTGTGAGAGAGAGCTAAAGCAGCGGCAGCTCCTACTGGTGTGGACGTCGCCGCTGAGGGAGCGACGCCGTAGAGGAAGTGGCCGGCGACGCCTCCGTGGATGGAGCCGCGCCTTGTCGGCTCGGGACCGAGCGCTGGTAGCACCGTGAGATTGAATCAAGAATAAAATGCGATGATTAGTGTACAACCTCTTTGGTGGCGCCGATTAGGCCGCAGCTTCATCCGAGGAAACGGTGATGATGATGCTCTTCCGGTGGTGCAGGTGAAGACGGCGGTGTGGGAATGGAGTTGGCGTGAAAGATGAGGGGAACCTTGGGGTAGCTCCTTGGAGGTGGAGGACAGGGTGGCTGAACCGGCGGGACGACGCGATCGACAATGGATCCTCATCCGGTACGGTGGATGAGGGACGTCGCTGTGGACGACGTCTTCGGGAAAGAGGCTCCGGCTGGGCGGCGGATGGAGGAGGTTGTGGGGCTTCACGGGTTTTTGCGGCCTCTGTGTACGAATGGGTGGGCGGATGGTATGGGAGTGGGGAACCATGGCTTGGGGACGCGCTTGTCCGAAATGTGGGGTAAGTTACGAAAGTACCCCCACCAATTTGAGGCGGTTCTTTCGGTTCAGGGGTAGCACGGGCATTTCGCGTGTCAGGATTTGGGAGTTTTCGCGTGCGTTGTAATTTTGGAATAGCAAGGTGCGGGTTGAGATGGAGGGAGTTGTCGGAGCACAACGAGACAAAAGATATATCTTAAATATTTCGGGCTAACAAGGCGCGGGTTGAAATTTTTAGACAAGGCTAATGTGTACTGTACCAAATCAATTCGCACAACAAATGTCATTCAAAACTTTGAATTCATGTTATGTTCAATTAAAATATTTCGCTACGTGTATAATGCATGCAACCTACTACTACTCAAATGAACGTTTTAGTGCATTCCAAACGTATATACTACTGCTTCAATATGAACTAAATTTGAATTTGTTTCTCTATTTTAATAAGATCTACAATAATGATTGTTGTGAAGTCAAACCATTTGAATTCGTTTCTCTATTTCAATAAGATCTACAATCATCATTATTGTCAAGTTAAACCATCGTTTGTGTATTATCTTCACAGCACACCACATTATTAGTCTCGAGTTACATACGAACTATGTGTACTATATGAACTCGAACTCGACTTTTCGAATCCACTTTATGTTGATTTCAAAACACAGTACATTTCAAGCTCTAGCTAGATCTTCATAATCTAAACCATGTCTCATATCTATAATGTGTTTATCACATAATGTATGGTGCCCCGCCCCTATGCCTACAAGTCTTTAGATGTGAGTTGCAAACACCACACATTACCACAAATTCAAATAAAATATGAGAGTGTTCGATATAGAGTATTGTTTAGATTGTTCGATATTTAGTTGTAAGCTGCAAACGCCACACATTATCACAAATTCAAATAAAATGTGAGATGTTCGATGTATAGTATGGTTTAGATTGTTCGACATTTAGCTGTGAGTTGCAAACGCCATGCATTATCACATTATGGTATAACATGTGCAAAACCACAACATGCGTATCACTGCTATATTCATGCATGCATATGTTTATAACACTATGATCTCCTATTCAAATATATGAATCCACTTTCATATCGAATTATGATCTTTGTTAGTCTCTTACACCCACACCATCCTCTAACCTTTGTAGCTACCACTAACTTTTTCTCGTGCATGCACACGCCCTCCTCGCCCTCCCCCTCCATAAGCATTCTATCCATCACACACATTCATTTTTTTAGGTCGTTCTCCCACAGTCTCCACAACTCCTTTCCGACACACAATGATCGATAAACCTCTCTAGCAATGTCTACCTACAACATACACATGCACCTTCCATCTCCTCCTTTATGTGTCCATGCCTCGTGTCTCTCATACAGTCCCACACACGTGTAAACTCTCGCCCTTCTTTTCATCGAGCTCACAACCGCACACTCCTTCCCCTATCTAGCTAGTAGCTCGGCCTCTCGCACCACCTCCTAGCTCCATTCTCTTTGTCTATCTGTCTCGATGGGCCTTATTTGCCTCTAACAAATGGATGTACACGGACCGATCTCCCGCTATACATATAGCTAGCTAGGTCCTTATAACTCGTTTTCCCCATGCGTCGATCGATCTACCTCATTAGTTATGTCTCTCCCTTCCTCCAACAAACAACAATTGATTTACCTATCTAGTTAGGTTTGCTTACCAAACACATGGTTCCCCTTCATCATCCATGGATGCGTCCCGACAGATCTATCACGAATAGGCACACACAGAAACACATCTCCACTCTTATTGATAATATTGCAGTTCCACCCTCAGTTGTCTAGTAGGCCTCTCCCACCATCTTCGAGAAGCAACTCCATCACCCATCCAGCACTCTACCCCTCTCCCTCCCCTCTCTCTATCTCTATCTCTCTCTCTCCTCTCTCTCTCTCTCTCTCTCTCTCTGTCCCATCCTATTTACCGTCCTTCAGTTATGTATGGATGTCGATCGGTCTCCCTCAAGACATAGCTAGGTATCTCCTTCTCAACACATATACGAGTCATTCTACCTCTATAGTTAGGCCTCTAACTCCCCCTCCCCCCACCCCCTCCCACACACACACACCGATACAGCGAGCGCTCTAGTCATGTCTCCTACCACACACAAACTTGACCTGTGCCCTCTGACGTTTCGGTAGGTCAGTCGCCCTATATCTTTGACTTGCACACACACACAATTTCGATGGCTCTCTTCATCGATCTCGCACCCACCCAGTTGATCCTCTCTTCGACTCTATCGATATCTATGACCCCTCCCTCTCTTCTCGTGGATCGCCTGACCCTCTATATACTATATGGATAGGCCTCCATTTCACACACATTGCATGCAAAATTTTGTTTGAGATGTCATCGACACATATTCCCACAAATACTTTCACGAAATAAACCCCCCCCCAAACAAAAAACACTCACGAACACACACGCCATGTGTCTAGGTTTGTATCTCTCTCACACACACCCATGTAGGTGGGGGACGTAAACGAAGAGAAGAGGTGCATGCACGGCGCATGTACTCACGTCTCTTTCCCATCCACACCGTCGCGGGTACATTGTGGAGCTCATTTCTGTACAAAAAGGAAGCCCACGTGGTAATTTGACACGTGTACTGGTTGTCCACTTGATGGAGGGAGGATCATCTACCACGGGTGAACAAAAAAATTGTGAATTGACGCGTTATGTTAAAAAAGAGGCAAACCATGTGGGGCCTACCTTAGAGACAAGGCTCTATACACTGGAGTACTTTTGATGTGTCCCATCAACTCACGGAACAAGGAGAAGCTTGCTTAGTACACCATCTCCCCTTCCCACGGGCGCGGTGGCTCACATGATGAGGTGAAGCTTGCTTACTAGTAGTATTGTACGCCTTTACGCCCGCTCCCTCGCCCACGCGCGCGGTGGCTCGTAAGACGAGGAGAAAATTTTACTACTCCTTCCATTTACTCCTCGTCCCTACCTTGGTTAGATAGATTATGATAATGTTTGGAATATATATGTCCTTTAGTAGATTTCAATATGAATTACAAGTACATACTCCAAACACTGATGTATATAGACGTATTTTAGAGTGTAGATTCACTCATTTTGCTCCTTATGTAGTCCATATTAAAACAGACGTAATAGTACACACTCTCCCTCACCCCTCGACCCTTGGCCACCTAGTGGACGTGCAACAATTCATTCAGTCTCATATAGCCAGAACAATATATACTGCAGTACCATTATTGCTCGACTTCCCGAAGAGGCGAAGAGCCAATCACAAGGTTAATATTTTGGAGATGCCAAGCGCAAGGTTTATAGGAGAATGAGTAGTAGGTGCCGCGCCATTTATAAATAAAGTTTGTTTTCTTCAGTGGCACGTACGCAATTTCCAATCCACTATATACATAGTCAGGACGGGTCAGCCTACACTGTTGTTTGCTGGGGTTGCTCTCTTCACACTCTCTCGCACAAAACGACTGTGGCCACATCTCTAACGTCATGGTGGATCACGTCCACCGGGGGAAGGGGTGGATGCTTAGTGTAGATGTGGTCGTCGTCGCCGACGGTGAAAACCCACTGTCGGCACGCCCCGATCAGGGGTCCCCGACGTTCTCTCTCACAAAGCCGGTGAGGTTGCCTTCTTCCCTTGCTCATTTCCGCGACATGGGTAGTTGCCGCCTCCCGCCGCCCTCCTCAAGGTTGAGCTACATCCCAACAACCCTCAGGTACAAGTCCCTTTACAGCCGGCTTGCACCACTGCTCCAGCTGCCCACATCACTCCATGTGGATATTTCTCTACTTCTTTGCCCCGCACATACCTCTACTGCCTTCTACGTAATGTATTTGTGATGAGTTTATGTCTCATCAACTAGTCCCAGTAATCTTATTCTAATCACGCTTCTTCAATTTCTTTGCCATAGGGATGCTCATCTCGATTTTGGTGAAACTACACAAAATGACCCGATGGTCAAAGGGTTGCAAACTTCATTTCTTGGCAAGCTCCAACATTGCCAACAAATTAAAGCCTGGTTAGAGTTTACGGTTCAAGGGCCAGGGACTGCATGGATCAGTTTTTTCTTTAGCTGGCTCTGTTCCATAATAAGTGTCAAATCACATAGTAATAATGACCAATGAGCCGTCAAATCACATAGATCTAGCAGTAAGTTGGATGGATGAAGCAACCATCACTCTTGAATCCGCTTCTCCCTTCAATGCAGGCGCCAGTGAGAGGTCGCGTCTGCTCTGCCCGAGCATGAATGCGGCACCGATTCTTTGGAGCAGCGCTGACCATTTCAGGCAGGAAACGCGCACGGGCGATGGAGGGGCTTTGGGTGGGCCAGGCTGGTCAGGAGCAGGCATGGCGGCTGTCTGCCTGTCCCGACCGTACGCCCGGAAACAAGAGGATGCACCTACTCTCGCGGCTAAAATCATACACCACACACCATCTCTCTATAGGAGTAGGTCGATCTATCGCTCTCTCTAACACACACATGTTGTTAAACACACACACGCACACGCACACACGGGTTCATAGAATAGGAAAATCGTGCGAGTGCGAAGCCATAGGAAGTGAGATACAAATGGAGTACATACAAGACGAGAAGAGGTGACGTATATTCCATTAAACCTGGACTGAGGAGTAGTACTCCCTCCATCTAGGTGTTAAGTCATCTTACGCAAATCAGATATTGCCAAAATGTTTAGGCTTCGTCCATTAACTTCGCATCTCAATCCCCTCCTGGCCTCGTTGCTAGCGAGCGTTGTTACTCAGGGAGCGTTTGGATCCTTAGCAAGAACAGCTTATAGCCTAGACGGGAAAGGTTAGGCGTTTGGAATTGTTAAAATATGTTAGCTTTTGTGGGCTAGCTAGCTTGGGTGGGCTAGAAAAACCTTGCTAGCTCAGGAGTGCCAGATCGGCTCGCTTCTGAAGGGAAACTTCGCGTAGTTGTAACATAGACTACTAACATATACATGTTACTAGTGCAAGTTACTCACCACTATGACCAGCCTAAGCAATGTAACCAAACACTCCTTACTCTACCTTGTTATCTCCCCCCAAAAACCCAATGCATGGAGTGCAACTACGCGTTGAACAGTCAAGAAATCAAAGTCGTCTTGCATGCAAGTTAATATGTGGCCCTGCATGGTAGCTAAAACGGCATCTCTTAGTTGTTTGGATTAATTGTTGCGTTTAGAGACAGAAATCAGGGCTTTGATTGGAGGAAGGACCGGTCAAGTTTCTCCTTCTCCTCCAATCTGCTTGCACCTTGGTCCCGCTGCACCTTCTAACGTGACTTATAACACCTAGACGGAGGCAGTAGTACGAGATATGGTGGCACACTGACTTAGGTCGAATACAAGTGCCCAAAATTCTGTGCATGTTATAATAAGGATTCACTTAAAATAGTACGTGAGCAAATAGAGGGATCAATTGGACAGTGTTCACAAACAGTAGCGAGATGTGTGAGGTAAGATACACCGCTGATGCTTTTAATTTTTCTTATTATTATTTTTGTTTCACCCTCTGACTGGTGGGACCCAATGTACTACGTAGGGAGAGCTAAAGTGACTAAGGCTGCATTATTTTTGTACTACCAACACTGCTTTAAATCCCAAAACACCTTAGACTAGTCATAATGGATAGTAACTTAGACTAGTAACATGCATATGTCACTAGTCCATGTTACTACCTCTATAGTGGGGAGTAACATTGTGTGGTATCATGCAACACTTCATTTATTAGATTGTAGACTCATTTTGTCCTGGTATGTGTGATGCTACAATAACTAGATATGTTACCACATGCCTCTCTTTCCTCATTAATTACTCACCACATCAGATATTTTGCCTAAAGATGTGTGATGTTACCACCTATGTTACTCCCACTATGGATAGTCCTACCACCAAAGCCACATGACATGATTATGATTTAAATCCCAATGAGTACCACGCAAAAAACACGACATGCTTGTCACATGAATGCAGGAATGTATAAAAGGTTATTTTCCTCTCGTTGAACATAATGGGAGGGTTGTGTAGCTGGTTAGCCTGTTCGCTCATCAAACTTGAGGTCTCGGGTTCGATAACTACACTTGAGCATAATTTTTTTTTGTTCAACTTCTTTCTTCCACCCAATGACAGGTAGGCCCCGCATGACAGAGAGAGAAAGTGATCTGGGGCGGTGCCAGGAGGATTCTTTGACTGGTCAAAATGGATGGGTACGGAGCTATACGATCTCGTACTGACCATATAATCACCTCATCACGTATAAACTGCAGCCTCGGCGCTTGTTTTCTAGGGTTTGCACTCTTCACACTCTCTCTCTAGCATATATATGCACGATGGAGCCTCGGCGCTTGTAGTTGCTCTCTTCACACTCTCTCACCCTCTCTGGATCTAAACAAGACTTTGTTGTCCTCTCTCTCTCCCCTCACTGCTGGTCAAAGACAGGCAGGATCCGTCCACCGGGAAGGGTAGGAGGCTTAACGCTGTTGCCGTCGGCGAGGGAGGGAATCCACTACCGGTGCAGCTATTCACTTTCACCCAGCAGCGGCGCAGGAGGGCCTCCGACCCCTTCTTCTTCGCCGCCGTACATAGTGTGGGACGAACGGCCTCCAGTCGCCCACTGAACCACACCCCAAGAACCTTAAGGTATAATTTACTTATTACACATGCATTGCTCTAGCTGCATGTGGGCTTTTTCCTCTTCTGCACTCGAATCTAGGTGTTGGATCAAACAGGAAAGTAGTGGGGAAAGTTGTATAGCATGAATCTAGGACGTGGTTCAAAGAAGAAAGGAATGGGGGAAAGTTGTGGGGAAAGTTGTATAGCATGAATCTAGGACGTGGTTCAAAAAGGAAAGGAAGGGGGGGAGTTTTGGGGAAAGTTGTATCGCATGAATCTAAGATGTGGTTCAAATAGGAAAGGAATGGGGAAAGTTGTATAGCATAAATCTAGGACGTGGTTCAAAGAGGAAAGGAAGGGGGGAAGTACTAGTACATACTGGCTATCCAGCACCTATGTTGGTTGAAAAGGGAAAACAATGACAAACGCAGTACGCACATCTGTAGCAAACTGGTCTTTTATTTTGGGGATAAGGCTGTAGAGTTTGAGCTGGACTAGATTTGCTGCGCTCACATAGGGAAAGGTGTCTAAAGATAACAAAACTAGGACCAACACAAATATGTTCCTTTGTTGTTTGTTATTTGTTGCAATAGACTGTGCATCACCCCAGTACATCGGTAGGTGCACATGGTGCTGCTGCGTCCACTATCCCGTGCAACTCTTTAGCTATTGTTAATCTAAGGCCCTGTTTGGTTAAAAACTCCCTGGTCCCTACCTACTTGGTTCCAGGGACTAAACATGGACTAGAGGTTATTAAATGACATGCTAAAAGACCATGTTACTCCTAGTAATGAACTAATAGAGACAAGGTGCGATGCGGGGCAGGGGCAACTGTTGGAAAAAGTCCCAAAAAGACTCTTCCTCTGGGTCTTCTTTCTTTAGTCCCAAATTCCCACTTTTAGTCCCTAGAAGTCCCTCATGTTTGGTTTAGATGGGACTGACACGGAGTTTTTTTAGTCCCGACACCAAAATATCCCTGTAAACAAACAACCTCTAATAATGCCGCTGGAAAATTCATGCAATGCCACAGTTAAAAGCAAATTACATGTTTAATGAATTTTATTGTTAATATAATCTCTCTGTTAATATTAATCAATGCCACCGTTTGAGAAATGCTACTGACTTGCTTTATTTCCCATTTAGATAACTTAGATGCTTCTATTTGTTGGCTTCTGTGTCATCCACTGTTATTGACCACTAGTTGTTTCCTTTGCACCTCTGTGTAACCAGGGTTATCTACTTCACCTTGCTGCCATTGTGACCTTTTGTTGCATTGCACAAAACACTTTTGTTTTGAGAGTGTTTTGTGAAGTTCAACCAAAAGGTCACAACGACAATGTTGCTTGATTTCTTGATGTTAGTGGAACTGCACGAGAGCAGATCTTACTTCCTATCCATGTTGGCAAATTTGGTTCAGATCTTCTTCTTGTGAGTTGTTTGAATTCTGCATCATGAGAGGTTAGTACTAGCCTTCTTTCACATGATTCTGCAGTGTGCTTTCATATGTTGTGCTACTTGTACAGTAATGTTGCTTGCTTTTAGTGAACTGCACAAATGGAGACAAGACTTCCAATCTGTATGTGCACCGTAATATCACATTGAGGTAACATAAGGATATTTCACTATTGTTGGCCCATATTTTGCCACTTACATCAGAAAATTAATGTCGTTGTCTAGTGCTATACTTGTGCTCCCTAATTGACATGCCAAATCTTACATTGAAGGAGAAGCTTGTCTGTTATTGAACCAAGTGTTGAAGGGGAAGAACAAGCGGAAGAAAAACAAAAATCAACTCCCGGTGCTGTAATGAAGCACTAGAACTATGATGACACAAGTAATGATACAGTGTTGCATCTTAATTTATTGCTATGACTGGAATGAGCAATTTTTTGCCACTGATTTGATGCCACTCTTAATGTAATATGTAATTATATGTACTTGTGCAAACAGGGATCTTCTTTGAGGATACCATATATTTTAGTGGAACTGCACAAGAAGATGTTGGAAACATTAAACTAATCGAGGAGTGTATAGTAAGCATTGCCACCACAACAGATAGCAACAGATGGTTCCGGACAAGAGCTTCATCTGTATGCTCTACACAATAAGCCTCCTGACAAAGGTTGGTACTCGCCCACGGATTTCATCCATATAATTGAGCTTTTTCATCTCTATTGGTGTTGTTCTACTGTTTAGGTATTGTCATGAGAAAGTGGTATTGTCCTTGAGAAGTGCTTCATCTATGCTGTTTTAAATATTTCCTTTCCTTTTTTTTCGAGCAAACAGGGATGCTAGCATTTAGTTGTCCTCTTGTGTTTGCACAAAAAGATCATCCTCCTCTGAAGAAGAATAGGGAGTGCGTGAAGTGACTAGTTCCGATTATGCCAGGATGAAGAAGCCATGTCTATCTTCTCATCAGAAGGAGCAGTTGAAGGATGGTTACATTACGCCCCACAAGACCAAACTAACTTCAGCTCAGAAGGACTGACAGACCTCCATTTTCTTGTTGTGATGCGCAAGTACAATGTTGTTCTAGGATTCTTTTCGGTTAGTTCCATTTTTCTAAAAGTGTGCTCTACATGGACCATGTAGATGCCTGTTTAAACTGTCAATTCATAGTATAGTTTGCTTTATACTAATCACTTTTTTTGTATTTGTGCAAACAGGGGTGCTCAGCTTGATTTCAATGGGAAATGCACAAAATGTTCATGAATACATCGAATCATTCATTTCCACCACAAGAAAGGAGGTGCCGATAAGTTCAAGGCGTTGCAACATATAAGGGCAAAATCATACAAGCTACGCGCGAATTTGGTTGATTTTGGTGGAACTGCACAAAAAGAACAACTGGTTTATTTAGCACGAGGTGCCATGTCAATGTCCGAACTGATGGCAAACGCTGCCCATTCCACAATCGTAGGCATTTGATATTTTTGAATGGGACAACCTTGTCAAATTTTGCTCATTGATGTTAGCAAGAATACATGTGTTTGATATTTTCGAATGGGATGCCCTTTGCTATCAGCAGCGTCGATTGATTTTTCTTTATTCTTTAGTTGTGAAGTAAATATTGGCTCTGACATGTGAATCACTGAGATGCATAATCATTGATTGTTTTGAATGTTCTCTATGAATTACCAAGCCTATGTGTTTGATTGCAATGTACAGGAACGCTAAATGGCTGCTCAAACTCTTTGTGCTCCTTCTGTTACTTTTTACTTTGCACATTGTGAAAGTGCATACTTTTTTCTATAAGATTGGTCAAAGTAGAGATACTTTAAGTGCAGACAAAACTTGTATGCAGACTAGAAAGGACCGGAGGGAGTACATGTGAAACTACTGCAAACGAGGTGATCACCCTGGGAATAATGCTAGTACGTATTGTTTTGCATGTTCATCCAATGCCAGTGATACAAGAATTCGAACTAATCGAAATAAATTCATTCATACTCGGTCGGATTTCATATAAACATGCCAGATTTCATTACATTTCATACATTCTTCAACTAAAAAGGGGTGCGCTAGAGGTATAATTAATTAACCGAAGCTACCCACATGTGTCCGGCTGAGCCGAACAGAAGCTTCTTCTCCAGCGGACTGAGCTTTGGTGACTTAACTGCAGGTGCAGTTGCGTAACTGACATGTGGCCCAGATGCCTATTGGGCCCACGTGTCAGTCAACCAACTGCACCAGTAGTTAAGTAGAAGCAGTGTCCTTCTCCAACATAGCTCTTCGACTCCATGTCGCCGCCAAGAAGCTAATCAACCGTCAATGGTCAACCTGCCTAGCTTGACTTCAACCAGAGGGTAGCAGCGGTGGCCTTACTTGGACCCGAGCGGCGGTGACCTACTGTGTTCTACTCTTCCTCTTTTTCTATGTGGTGCAGCCTCGTTGGGAGCGGGGCGGGGCCTCGACGGAGCCGACGATGTCCTCTGTCTCGTTGCCGGCGGGGTAGCACCTCGGCAAAGCGGGAGAAATCCTCCCCCTCGTTGCCAGCAGGGTGGGGCCTATGCTGAGCCGGTGATGTGCCTCGGCATCGTTGTTTGCGGGGCGGGGCCTCGGCGGAGTAGGGCTTCCTCCTCGGTGCCGGCGGGGCGGGGCCTCGGTGGAGTCGGTGATTTCCTCTGTCTCGTTGCCGGCAGGGCGGCGCCTCGGCGGAGCAGGGGAAATCCTCCCCCTCGTTGCCGGCAGGGTGGAGCCTTGGCTGAGCCGGCAATGTCCTCTGCCTCGTTGTTGGCGGGGCAGGGCCTCGGCGGTGTCCTCTGCCTCGCTGTTGGTGCTGCGGGGCCTCGGTGGAGCAGGGCCTCATCGATGCCAACGGATCGGGGACTCGTCGGAGACGGCATTGTCCTCTGCCTCATCCTCGGTCTCGCCAAATGATATGTCTTCATCGTATCTATAATTTTTGATTGTTCCATGCCAATATTATTCAACTTTCATATACTTTTGGCAACTTTTTATACTATTTTTGGGACTAACATATTGATCCAGTGCCCAGTGCCAGTTCCTGTTTGTTGCATGTTTTTTGTTTCGCAGAAACCCCATATCAAACGGAGTCCAAACGGAATAAAAACGGACGGAGATTTTTTTTGGAATATTTATGTTTTTTGGGAAGAAGAATCAACGCGAGACAATGCTCGAGTGGCCCACAAGGCAGGGGGGCGCGCCCCTGAACCTCGTGGCCACTCCGTAAGGCGGTTGGTGCCCTTCTTTCACCACAAGAAAGCTAATATCTGGATAGAAATCGTGTCCAAAGCACAACCCAATCAGAGTTACAGATCTCCGGGAATATAAAAAACGGTGAAAGGGCAGAATCTGGAACGCATAAACAAAGAGAGACAGAGAGACAGATCCAATCTCGAAGGGTCTCTCACCCCTCCCACGCCATGGAGACCATGGACTGGAGGGGAAACCCTTCTCCCATCTAGGGAGAAGGTCAAGGAAGAAGAAGAAGAAGAATAAGGGGGCTCTCTCCCCCTTGCTTCCAGTGGCGTCGGAGCGGTACCGGGGCCATCATCATCACCGCGATCTACACCAACAACTTCACTGCCCTCATCACCAACTCTTCCCCCTCTATGCAGCGGTGTAACCCCTCTTTTACCCGCTGTAATCTCTACTTAAAAATGGTGCTCAACGCTATATATTATTTCCTAATGATGTATGGCTATCCTATGATGTTTGAGTAGATCCGTTTTGTCCTATGGGTTAATTGATGATCGTGATTGGTTTGAGTTGCATGTTTTATTATTGGTGTTGTCCTATTCTACCCTCCGTTTTGCGCAAGCGTGAGGGATTCCCGCTATAGGGTGTTGCAATATGTTCATGATTCGCTTATAGTGGGTTGCTTGAGTGACAGAAGCATAAACCTGAGTAAGGGGGTTGTGGCGTATGGGATAAAGGGGACTTGATGCTTTAATGCTATGGTTGAGTTTTACCTTAATGATCTTTAGTAGTTGCGGATGCTTGCTATAATTCCAATCATAAGTGCATATGATCCAAGAAGAGAAAGTATGTTTGCTTATGCCTCTCCCTCAAATAAAATTGCAATAGTGATTACCGGTCTAGTTATCGATTGCCTAGGGACAAAGAACATTCTCGTGACAAAAAGCTCTCTACTAAAACTAACTTAGTTGTGTCTTCATCTAAACAGCCCCTACTTTTTATTTATGTGCTCTTTATTATCTTGCAATTCTATCCAAAAACACCTACAAAGTACTTCTAGTTTCATACTTGTTCTAGGTAAAGCGAACGTCAAGCGTGCGTAGAGTTGTATCGGTGGTCGATAGAACTTGAGGGAATATTTGATCTACCTTTAGCTCCTCGTTGGGTTCGACACTCTTACCTATCGAAAGAGGCTACAATTGATCCCCTATACTTGTGGGTTATCAAGACATTTTTCTGGCGCCGTTGCCGGGGAGTCATAGCATGGGGTGAATATTCTCGTGTGTGCATGTTTGCTTTATCACTAAGTAATTTTTAATTTTTGTTCTTATTTGTTCTGTATCTTTACTTATGGATATGGAACACGAAATACATAAAAAAATAGGTGTACGTGCTACTCATGGAGATGGGGAACCTCCTAAAACCCTCGATGCTCGTTATGTGAAACAAATTATGTAGTACTTTGATAATCCTAAGAAAACCCCATTCAACTTTATAATGGGAGTAACGTTGGATCAACGTGAATACTTTAGGGATTACAGCTTGACTCAAAAAGGGAAACTATTATGGGATCAAATTTATATGTTGCGTTGGTATGCTCGGGATCTATGCTTGAGACATGATTATACTTGTTGCTCTAGGATGAAGGCTCCACGCCTTCCCTTTTCATGCAAATTTAATGATAATGAAACCTTAGCTTCTTATGCTAATGGTATATATGATTACTATGATGTGGAACAAATAGAAGAATTTGTTGCTTTTATGGGCGCTTATGAAATTGAATCTTTGTTTAAAGAGTTTGAAGATTTTAATGATTCAGTTTATAGACCTGAAAATTTAGATATCCTTAAATATTGCTATGAGAATTATGAATACACTGCCGATATTGATGCGTTTATTGAGAAAGTCTCCGATGTCCAAGAAGAGACTAATATTTTGCAGGAGTCTATGGAAGAAGAAATTGATGAAATTGTGAGCTCATTGGATGACAAAGATGATGAGGAGAGCGAAGAACAGAAGGAGGAAGAGCGGATTAGCTACCCGTGCCCACCTTCTAATGAGAGTAACTCTTCAACTCATACATTGTTTAATTTCCCTTCATGCTTACCAAAGGATGATTGCTATGGTCCCTTTAATTCGTTTGAAATATCCCTTTTTGATGATGCTTGCTATGCTTGTGGCCAAGATGCCAATATGAATTATGCTTATGGAGATGAACTTGCTATAGTTCCTTATGTTAAACAAGAAATTGTTGCTATTGCACCCACGCATGATAGTCTTATTATCTTTTTGAATTCTCCAAACTACACTATATCGGAGAAATTTGTGCTTATAAAGGATTATATTGATGGGTTGCGTTTTACTACTACACATGATGGTTTTGATAGATATAATATGCATGTGCTTGCTGCTCCTAATTGCAATTATTATGAGAGAGGAACTATATATCCACCTCTCTATGTTTCCCATATGATGAAATTGCAAGAAACTGCTTATACTATGCATTGGCGTTTACTTAGTGTGCATGAATTGTTCTTTTATGACATGCCGATGCATAGGAAGAGAGTTAGACTTCGTTGTTGCATGATATATGTTACTTTGTGCTCACTACTAAATGCCAAATCATTGCTAATTAAAATTGGATTTGATATACCTTGGGATCCGGGTGGATTTATTAATTGAGCACTATATGCCTAGCTTAATGGCTTTAAAGAAAGTGCTGCCAGGGAGACAACCCAGAAGGTTTAGAGAGTCATTTATTTCTGTTGAGTGCTTTTATATAGTCTAAAACAAAAAAAATAAAGAGGGGAACCCAAAACTTTTCAAAAAGGAAAGTGAAAGTGAGAAAGACAAGCATTGTTGAAGTGGGAGAGCTCCTCGAACTATGTTCATGCTCACGGAAACTTTTTGAATCTTGATTACATAAACTTTTCAACAAAAATAATTATCCCCTTGTAAAATTCCTTTGTATTGTAAAAATAATGTGCTAAGGTTTGCCTTTAGGATGTTTACAATGCTTGTTGGTTTGTACGGTGTAGGACAGAAACTTTGGCTGTAGTGTGCGATTTTACAGTTTTTGCTGGAACATCAAATGGTTCTGATTTTTTTGAACTGTCTTTATGTACAAATTGTTTATTTTTTATAAGTTTTTCACAATTTGTGGGGTAACATAAGTATGGTGAATGTTCAGATTGCTACAGACTGTTCTGTTTTCGACAGATTCTGTTTTTGATGCATAGTTTACTTGCTTTGATGAAACTATAAATTTCTATCAGTGGATTAAGCCATGGAAAAGCTATATTACAGTAGACACAATGCAAAAACAAAATATTAATTGGTTTTCAACAGTACTTAGAGTAGTGATTTGCTTTATTATACTAACGGATCTTACCGACTTTTCTGTTGAAGTTTTGTGTGGATGAAGTGCTTGATCGAGAAGGTCTCGATATGAGGAAAAGGAGGAGAGGCAAGAGATCAAGGTTGGGGATTCCCAAGGAACCCCAAGTAAATATTCAAGGAGACTCAAGCGTCTAAGCTTGGGTATACCTTACGAGGCATCGTTCATGTGATATGTGCAAGTCTTGGAGCATCTTTTGCATTTAGTTGTCACTTTTCTTTTATGCACCATGCTGGTATGAGATAGTCCTTGGTTGATTTATAGAATGCTCATTGCACTTCAATTATATCTTTTGAGTATGGCTTTATAGAATGCTTCATGTGCTTCACTTATATCATTTGAAGTTTGGATTGCCTATTTCTCTTCACGTAGAAAACCGCCATTTGTAGAATGCTCATTTGCTTCACTTATATTTGTTAGAGCGTGGGAATATCTTTTGTAGAAAGAATTAAACTCTCTTGCTTCACTTATATCTATTTAGAGATATGACAGGAATTGGTCATTCACATGGTTAGTCATAAAATCTTACTTAAACCTGTAGATCATTGAATATGATATGTTTGATTCCTTGCAATAGTTTTGCGATATAAAGGTGGTGATATTAGAGTCATGCTAGTGAGTAGTTGTGGATTAGTAAAAATACTTGTGTTGAGGTTTGTGATTCCCGAAGCATGCACGTATGGTGAACCGTTATGTGATGAAGTCGGAGCATGATTTATTTATTGATTGTCTTCATTATGAGTGGCGGTCCGGGACGAGCGATGGTCTTTTCCTACCAATCTATCCCCCTAGGAGCATGCGCGTAGTACTTTTTTTCGATGACTAATAGATTTTTGCAATAAGTATGTGAGTTCTTTATGACTAATGTTGAGTCCATGGATTATATGCACTCTCACCCTTCCATCATTGCTAGCCTCTTTGGTACCGTGCATTGCCCTTTCTCACCTCGAGAGTTGGTGCAAACTTCGCCTGTGCATCCATATACCCCATGATACGATACGCTCTATCACACATAAGCCTCCGTATATCTTCCTCAAAACAGCCACCATACCTACCTATCATGGCATTTCCATAGCCATTCCGATATATATTGCCATGCATCTTCCATCATCATCATATACATGACTTGAGCATTCACTGTCATATTGCTTTGCATGATCGTATGATAGCTAGCATGATGTTTTCATGGCTTGTACGTTTTTTGATGTCATTGCTATGCTAGATCATTGCACCTCCCGGTACACTGCCGTAGGCATTCATATAGAGTCATATCTTTGTTCTAGTATCGAATTGTAATATTGAGTTGTAAGTAAATAAAAGTGTGATGATCATCATTATTAGAGCATTGCCCCAGTTAGGAAAGGATGATGGAGACTATGATTCCCCCACAAGTCGGGATGAGACTCCGGACTTTATAAAAAAAGAGGCCAAAGAAGCCTAAATAAAAAGGGGAGGCCAAAGAAGCCTATTCAAAAAAAGGAGAAAATAAAAAAATGAGAGAAAAAGAGAGAAGGGGCAATGTTACTATCCTTTTACCACACTTGTGCTTCAGAGTAGCACCATGTTCTTCATATATAGAGTCTCCTATATTGTCACTTTCATATACTAGTGGGAATTTTCATTATAGAACTTGGCTTGTATATTCTGATGATGGGCTTCCTGAAATGCCCTAGGTCTTCATGAGCAAGCAAGTTAGATGCACACCCACTTAGTTTCAGTTTGAGCTTTCATACACTTATAGCTCTTAATGCATTTGTTGCATGGCAATCCCTACTCCTCACATTGGCATCAATTGATGGGCATCTCCATAGCGTGTTTATTAGCCGCGTCGATGTGAGACTTTCTCCCTTTTGTATTCTCCACACAACCTCCACCATCATATTCTATTCCACCTATAGTGCTATATCCATGGCTCACGCTCATGTATTGCGTGAAAGTTGAAAAGGTTTGAAAACGTCAAAAGTATGAAACAATTGCTTGGCTTGTCATCGGGGTAGTGCATGATTTGAATATTTTGTGTGGTGAAGATGGAGCATAGCCAGACTATATGATTTTGTAGGGATGACTTTCTTTGGCCATGTTGTTTTGAAAAGACATGATTGCTTTATTAGTATGCTCGAAGTATTATTGGTCTTATGTCAAACGATAGACTATTGCTTTGAATCACTCGTGTCTTAATATTCATGCCATGATTAGACATATGATCAAGATTATGCTAGGTAGCATTCCACATCAAAAATTGTCTTTTTTATCATTTACCTACTCGAGGACGAGCAGGAATTAAGCTTGGGGATGCTGATACGTCTCCTTCGTATCTATAATTTGTGATTATTCCATTCCAATATTATTGAACTTTCATATACTTTTGGCAACTTTTTATACTATTTTTGGGACTAACATATTGATCCAGTGCCCAGAGCCAGTTCATGTTTGTTACATGTTTTTTGTTTCACAGAAACCCCATGTCAAATGGAGTCCAAATGGAATAAAAACGGACGGAGAATTTTTTTGGAATATTTATGATTTTTGGGAAGAAGAACCAACACGAGATGATGCTCGAGTGGCCCACGAGGCAGGGGGCGCTCCCCGGGGGGCAGGCGCACCCCTGACCCTTATGGCCACACCGTAAGGCGGTTGGTGCCCTTCTCTCGCCACAAGAAAGCTAATATTCGAATAGAAATCATGTCCAAAGGACAACCCAATCGGAGTTACGGATCTCCGGGAATATAAAAGACGGTGAAAGGGCAGAATCTGGAACGCAGAAACAGAGAGAGATAGAGAGACAGATCCAATCTCGGAGGGGCTCTCGCCCCTCCCACGCCATGGAGACCATGGACCAGAGGGAAAACCCTTCTCCCGTCTAGGGACAAGGTCAAGGAAGAAGAAGAAGAAGAAGGGGACTCTCTCCCCCTTGCTTCCAGTGGTGCCGGAGCGCTGCCGGGGGCCATCATCATCACCGCGATCTACACCAACAACTTCACCGCCCTCATCACCAAACCTCTCTTTTACCTGCTATAAGATCTACTTAAACATGGTGCTCAATGCTATATATTATTTCCCAATGATGTATTGCTATCCTATGATGTTTGAGTAGATCCGTTTTATCCTATGGGTTAATTGATGATCGTGATTGGTTTGAGTTGCATGTTTTATTATTGGTGCTATCCTATTGTGCCCTCCGTGTCGCGCAAGCGTGAGGGATTCCCATTGTAGGGTGTTGCAATATGTTCATGATTTGCTTATAGTGGGTTGCTTGAGTGACAGAATCGTAAACCCGAGTAAGGGGGTTGTGGCATATGGGATAAAGGGGACTTGATGCTTTAATGCTATGGTTGGGTTTTACCTTAATGATCTTTAGTAGTTGCAGATTCTTTCTAGAGTTCCAATCATAAGTGCATATGATCCAAGAAGAGAAAGTATGTTAGCTTATGCCTCTCCCTCAAATAAAATTGCACTAGTGATTACCGGTCTAGTTATCGATTGCCTAGGGACAAATAACTTTCTCATGACAAAAAGCTCTCTAAAACTAACTTAGTTGTGTATTCATCTAAGCAGCACCTACTTTTTATTTACATGCTCTTTATTATCTTGCAATTCTATCCAACAACACCTACAAAGTACTTCTAGTTTCATACTTGTTCTAGGTAAAGCAAACGTCAAGCGTGCGTAGAGTTGTATTGGTGGTCGATAGAACTTGTGGGAATATTTGTTCTACCTTTAGCTCCTTGTTGGGTTCGACACTCTTACTTATCGAAAGAGGCTACAATTGATCCCCTATACTTGTGGGTTATCACCAAACAACGCCTCGCCTGCTTCATCGCCCTCTTTGTAGACGGTCGCAGCCTCCGCCACCCGCATGCGGTACCGCCAGCGCTCGAGGAGGCCCTCGCGAGCGGAGCGGTACGAGTCGAGCAGCGCCTCTTGCTCCGCCTGCTTCGTGGAGATCTGCTCCTCCGCCTGCAGGTGCTCTTGGAGGAGATGGTGGTTGTAGGTGGTGTCGGCCTGCACCTCCCGGAACTGCTCCTCACGCTTCTGCCTCACCGTGTCCATGTATTGGGCACGGGCCTCACCGATGGTCATGGTGCAATGCACCGGTGAGGATGGCGCGGAGGAGGGGGTTGGCGCTGGATCGTTGACTACCATGTTCTCCATTGGGATGTCGTCGTCCTCCGGCTGCCTGTCGGCCAGCCAGTCGACAGCAATGGCTCCCATCTCCTTGTGGTCCATCGTCCGCCTGTCCCAAAGAGCGCTGGAGCGCGAGGAAGCCATGGTGGGCAGTAGTGGTGTGGACAGGAGAAAGGGAATGGAGGCGGATGACTGCGACTATGGCCGGTGCAGCAGTTTATATAGCAACGGTGGGCGGCAGAGGGACGGACATGTGGTGCCGGAGTAGCCGCCTCGGCAACCGAGTATCATTAATGTGGGCGGCAGACGAACGGACGGACGACACTTGTGTCGTTTGAAGGTGGAGCAATCGCCTGCATCGGGAAGCGGGGCAGGCGGCGCTGACCATTTCGGGCGAAAAGCGCGTGCGGGCGAGGGAGGCAGTCTAGTTAGGCCAGGGCAGTCAGACTCATGCTTGGCAGCGGGTCGGTCCAGCAGCCGGACATGCTAGCTCGCCAGTGAGCTCGCCGAGCTGCGCGACGACAATCAAACGATGGACGTAGCTTCCGACCAGGAGCCGGCGCCACTGTCCAAGCCGGTTCATGCCGTGTTCACCATAGAGCAGGTGCGGCCGCACTTCGACGCCCTAATGGCGGAAAAGCTACCAGCACAGGAGGACCTGTGTTGCAACCTCCGTCTCCTCAACAAGCATCGGTGAACAAGCGAACGACAATGTCGTCGCGGACATGTGGCCCTATGATCTTGGCTTCCCGAATGAGCAACGGGCACTGTATCAGACCATCCGTAGGGCCCGCGAGGCCCTCTCCGTCGTCCTTCGAGTTGTTGCGCTCGTCGTGGCACCGCCTTCTCGCGTTGTCAAAATGGTCAACAGACATGAGGAATGAGGAGATGACTTATTTGGAGAGGATGACAATGGGGACCCACCAGGGCCATAGCCGCACGTACGCAAGTTCCTCCTTATTATATACAACTATAATTTTTTGCTTCCTCTTGGTTTCCTGACATCACGGTCCCACACCATTGTCAACCTATGTAGTCAATAAATGAGAGACTTGCACAAGGAGCGGCCGACAACTGGGACCAAGTAGCTCGAGGAGTATTTGTGTTTTTGAGGTGTGACACTGCAGAGTTTTTCTTGAGCGTTGTTTTCGTTGTTGTTCAGAGGAGAGCAGGGTATTAACTGGGCGGGCTGTGGCCCGCCTAGCCAAGGCCAGATATCCAGCCCAGATATTAACTTTTTTCAAGCTGAAAATGGCTAGCCCAGCTATACTTTTTTTAGTAATACCCAGGCAAGGTCAACTTGTCATTCTCCGCCCCGTTGGGCTGCAAATCTTTCCTAGGAGAGAGGCATTAGGCTTAACAACAAAATGGGCTTTAAGAAATAATAAATGGGATGTAATTATAAAAACTGGGCAATAACTATAAAAAAATGCACCAAACACGTAATTACTTTATAAAATATTATTTTTGGATATTGAAAATTTTAATTTCATTAATTGTTGCACGCGCAATGTTTCGTTGGATTTTTACGTAATATAAATATTGAAATTGTATTTAATCTGACTAGGAATTTCGGGATAAAAATATTTCGAATCCCATCAAAATGTGGGAAATTTTATTGAATTCTGTTTTGAATGGTTGGTTGAAATTATTAATCGTTGTCCTAGCTAGAAAATGGGTTGTGCTTCTAACAAACTGTAAATGGGTTGTAGTAAATTCCATTAGAATTCAAAAACGGGTTGTACATTCTTACAAATCTCAAATGGACTATAAGTTCTCTGCCACACACTTGTGGGCTTACTAAGTTGACGCGTCCCCTAAAAAAATAAGTTGACGTGTATGCAAGGCTTTGTCAACTTATAGTCAACACACGATTCTAGCAGCAATGGTCGTTGGATGTCCATCCAATGGATGCCGTGCTTCTTCTCCAATCTCAGATATTCTAGCTTCACCCGCCCAAAAAATGATTCCTCCCCCTGACATGGGGCGCACCATTTTGGAAGTTAACCTATGGACCTACTAAGTTGACGCGTACCAAGGGCTTTGTCAACTTAGTCAATATAAACGATTCTCGCTGCAGTGACCATACGATGTCCATCCAATGGCCGTCGTGCTTCTTCCACCTCTGGTCTTCTTGCTCCAGCCGCCCAAAGCAGGGCCAGTCGTGCCGCCTGCTCCTGCCTCTCGTGGCCGGCTGTGCTGCCGCGGAGGCCTCACCGCCCCTACTACTCCCACCGCTGGCCAGGCCATCCCTCCACTCACCCACATCCCCTGTTATTCTGTGGTGATGGCAGCCTCACACTGCAGCCGAACCAGTGAACCTCGTACTCCTCTCCGCGTGGGCACCCATTGTCGCATCTTCACCGGCTCCGCGTTGTCCCCTTCCTAGGCCTCGCGGTCGTCCACCTCCATGGTGCTCTTGGCGCGGCGTGGTCAATGTGGTCAACGACCGACTTCCATCGAAAGAGTACTGTACGTGGACAGGCTGACAACTGGTTCCATGGCAACCGCAAGGAAGTGCCTCCTTATCACACGCAAAATAATTATTCCTCCACCTGACAGCAGAGACCCACCGGATGGGACACCATATTTCGCAAAAAAAAAACATTCCCCCCCTAACTGCTGGGACCCACCAGCTACATCTTCGCATGCAAGGAAGTGCGTCCATATTACGGGCAAAAAAATGATTCATCCCCCTGACTGCTGGGACCCAGTAGCTACATCTTCGCACGCAAGGAAGTGCGTGACAGTTGGGACCACACTAGTCGAAGCGTACGTAGCATTGTCATTCTGGTCGCGAGCATGTACGTACATACGATCGGTCTGTCTGCAGGCTGAAGTGATGAACCGTGGCCGTGTAAGGAAGGGCACGTGTTGTAGTAGAGGCACGCATGTAGTATGTACATGTACGTACATCGGCTAGGGTGAAAGAAAGAAAATACAGCCACGTACATACAAACGGGCGGGGTCTCGAACACCTACTCGCGCATACGTACGGCCAGGGCTCGTGTACAAGGCTGGGTCGGAACGGAGAAACTGCATCATTGTCATGTTCATGGGGAGCCAACCGGCTGGGTCAGAACGGAATGCGTCGTCATGTTCATTGGGAGGGCTTGGACGGAACAGCCGATGGAAACGAGGCATGGCGTACATAGAACGGAGGAAACGGCCTTGTGTTCGAGAGGCCACGTTTGAAACGGGATCTTGTTCATCGGGAGGGGTCAGGCGTACCGCAAAACGGAGGAAACGGACTTCTGTTGGACCTCCAACGGTCGAAACGGGGTCCTATTGATCGGGAGGGGTGTGGCGTACCGCAAAACAGAGGAAGCGGACTTGTGTTGGAGCACTATGGTCGAAACGGGGGTGCTGTTCATCGGGAGGGGTGTAGCGTACCGCAAAACGGGACTCCATGGGGTATTGTTCATGTCCACCGTCGACCTCCTCCAGCCTCCACGGGCTACTATTCATCTACCATCGATCTCCTCCAGCCTCCACCTGCGACTGTTCATCCGTGGGCTCATGTTCATCCAGCCTCCACCGCGCGCTCCTCCACTGGCTACTGTTCAACCAGCCCTCGCCACGGGGTCCTGTTCAACCACCCCTCCAGGGGCTACTGTTCATCTAGCCCTCCACCGACTACTGTTCAACCAGCCCTCCACCAGCTACTGTTCAACCTTCCCTGCATGGGGTCATGTCCATCCATCCCTCCACGGGGTCATGTTCATCCACGCCCAACCGGCTCGATCGATCAGGATCCTGTTCATCCAGCGGCAAAACCACGGGGTCCTATTCATCCAACCCCCACGGGGAACTGTTCATCCAAACCCCCCAACAATGCTCACAGTTCATCCAGAGGCAGCATTGATCGGCTTTAGTGAGCAGCAGTAGCGAAGGAATCGCTCGATCGGGTTCAGTTAACAGCCATCGATGGATCGCTCGGGTTCAGTAACACGTAGCATGCGGTGCAATCGCTCCAGTTCAGTAGGCGAACGCCTCGCTCGGGTTCAGTTAGAGCCCAACACCTTGCACCCACGCGCGCGCGTGTATGAGAGAAACGCGCAAACCTCCATGCATCGCTCGGCCCGACCACCCACCGTAACCGGGAACACCCCGATATTTTCCTCGCCCTCACTTCTACCATGGTTTTTTCCGTCATGGAAGGCCCAAAGAATGTCATGCAGCTGCGTCTCCGGCCCGCCCAGGACGAAAAGCCCATTTTCTATCATGATTTTTTGTCATAAAAGTAGGATCCCACCAGACCTTGAGGGTCGAGGATCATCGAGAGTCGAGGGTCGAGGATCGAGGGTCGTCGAGGGGACGAGGGACAAGGGTCGAGGGTTCGAGAGGTTGAGGGTCGAGGATCACCGAGGGTCGAGGGTCTCCATTTAACAAGAATGCCCCCATTATGGATGTGCACAAGTTGATCCATTTTTTCTGATCTCATCCATGGCTACATCATTTGCTGGAAGTAACAGGCATATGACTCTATGAAGCTCTTCAAAGTTGTTTTGGAACGGAGTTCTTGATAGAATGATTCACTTTTTGGTACGGATTTCAGCAAAGGCCTTCCAAATAGCGATATTCGGAAGGCTCTTGCTGAACTTCATACCAAAAAGCGAATTATACTATCCGGGACTCCGTTTCAAAACATATTTGGGGAGCTTCGTACCGTTATGCGCCTATTACTTTCGGCAAATGATGAAGCAATGGTTTTCTTGAGATCAGGAAAAATATGGACCATTTTTTGCACATCCAGAATGGCGCCATCTTGTAAAATCCCTTAAAGGTTAAGACAACATAGATCAACCACCTCTCGCTCGACCAACTCTCGAGGACATCCAAACTATAGAAAAAAACATTGTAGATCTCGTACCCCCTCCCGCCCCTACCCGACAAACTCTCTCGAGATTTATAAGAGATTTATCAAGAATGCCCCCATTATGGATGTGCATAATTAAGTTGATCCCTATTTTTTTCTAATTTCATCTACCATTATATATGTGCACGTTCTCTTGTGTCAAAGTATTGAATCCTTTGACACTAGACAACGTGACATATAGAGGGTAGATGAGATCGGGGAAAATAGGGACCATTTTTTCTGCATATCCAGAATGGCGCCATCTTGTTAAACCCTTGTTTGACATTCATGAGAGAGGCGGTCCGGACTTCGGACATTCATCAGAGAGGCGGTCCGGACTTCGGACATTCATCAGAGAGGCGGTCCGGGCCAAACCCTAGAAGCGTCGAGGCCACCCAAATTTACCAAGTTAAAAGAGTGTGGTCGAGGCCACCCCAAACCCTAGAAGTGTTGTGATTATCTAGCTAGGTCTATATATGTTTGCCACTATTAATATATCCATCTCTCATGTTTGTATATTAATTGCCATGTCATAATATTTGCAGAAATTATGGATCAACAAAGAGACTTCGAACAAGAAGATATATTGGGGGACATAATCCGCGATAGAGGTGATGTCTTGTCATTATTTCTCAATGAAACTGATGGTCTGGAAGGAGAGGAAGCAGGCTACGATGATCAAACAATGGAGGAGGAAAGTCATGATCATGATGGTGGCTCCGGCGACTGTGATGACGGCTCCGGTGACCGAACGGTGTCGGGATCAGCTCTTGCAAAGTCCGGCAAGGTATATATATATATATATATTATTTGTTTTGGTATGTACATATATTAACTCTTCTTTCTTCTTTTATAGCCCTTCGGATCGAGCAAAAGTTCGGTAACGAGATGAGGCCCGAAGAAAAAGTTGCGCCAGGATGAAAGGTTCACGATCATAGAAATCGCGCGCGATGGCCAACCGATTAAACACCTCCGGACCAAGGAAGCATTTTCTGCTTAGTGCGGGGTTCTTGTTAGGGACATGATCCCGATCAGCATCCACCAATGGTATAAGCCTAAGAAGGAAGACCCGCAAGTTTCTTTTGTCGAAGATAGACAGAAAGATGGTCTTTGGACCGCGCTGAAGGAAAATTTCACTCTACCGGCAGAGGAGGATCCGGATAAGCCAGTTATAGAGCCATTGGTCAAGGCTCATGCTCTCAAGAAGATGGACGGTCTATTTAGGAGCTGGAAGAATGAGTTGAAATCAATGTATGTTGACAAAAACAAGACTCCGGAATTCACCGGCCGATTTGAGAAGATAAGAGATCACTGGCCCGAATTTGTGGCCCACAAGACATTGGAGAAGAGTAAGAAGATGTCAGCAATTAACAAGATAAATGCTCCAAAGAAGGAACATCACCATCGCACAGGGTCAGGTGGCTACCTCAAAGCCCGGCCGTTGTGGGACAAGGCTGAGCAGGACCTAATCGCACAGGGTCGAACCAGAGACATTGCACTGGCCAGACCGTTCAAGGACTTGGTTCTTTGGGGTTGGGGGAACTTTGGACCCTGAAATAGGGAAGTGCTATTGGATGGACGAGCAACTTGCCACACCCATCACGAAGCTTCAGCAAGCAATCAAGGCAGCGCAGGAAGGGGCATTCGTTCCCGACAGAGAGAACTACGAGCTCACAAAGTCCCTCGGGAATCCTGAGCACCTTGGACGAACACGAGGCATGCCAAGCTCCGTTGCGTGGAAGGTTGGGTTTACCAATGCAGGCGGTTACAAAACCCAAGAGAGGAGGAGGAAAGTGGAGCTGAGCGAACGACAAGGTGTTGAGAACCAGCGAGATCCTCCCCAAGCTACCCCAGAAGCTACACCGCCATCTCAGCGAAGAAGCAGTGTGGCTTTCACCGAGCTCGTTCAGCAGCCTGACTTCATGGGTCCTAGCTACCCCGTGGATTTTATCATGGATTCATACCGGTGCCAGCTTATGATGCAATGGCAGAACCTCAAAGTCAAGGCGGCTGTCGGCTCTGTGTTCCCTCCTTCACTCGAAGCAACTTTTCATTGTCGCCGATTCCACAAGGCTATGCTGTTGTGATGGTGGATGAAATAACGGAGGGATTTGAGGAGCTCCAGCTTGACCACCCTACAGGTGAAGGGGAGACTCGGCTGGGTCTTGCTCTGAAGACTCCATGTCTATGGCGGAAGGAGCACATCAAGCTTCTGAACTTCATGCCTCCGGTGAGTCAGCTGGGCACTCCGCCTCCTCCTCCTCCTCCACCTCTGGCGAGTGATCAGGGCACTCCGCCTCCTGCTCCAGCGTGTGAGGGCGGTAGTACTCCGCCTCCTTCTCTGCCTGCTCCAGCGCAGCCGAGCAGCCCGCCTCCTCCTTCACAACCTCGTAAGCAATGGCGGCGATGGAACACAGACACCGCCACTCTGGCTGCTCCAGCGTGTCGTAGCAGTCCGCCTCCTTCTTCTCTGCCTCGTAAGAAACGAAAGAAGACAGCCGCAGCTGCTCTGGCGTCTAGCAATACAGCCAGAGGCAGGAGACAATACAAATTTTGTCCATCGTCTCTCAAGCCTCTAGAGAAGTTACCATATAATAGGAGTGAGGAGGAAAACCAGAAGACCTATGAAGCCCAAGTGAAGGACTTCTTTGAAACGGTAAAAGCTAAGAAACATCCACTTCCGGAGAACAAGATAGATCCGGTGAAAGCGAAGCACACTTTGGATGCCCTGAAGCGAGCATCACCGCCTCCGCCGCAAACCAACTATGACCGCGTTATTGAAAGGACATATAAGGAAGCGGAATGGTCAGTTGCAGTGATCGAAGGTAAGTAGAACAAAGAAGTGGGAAAAAAATCCCCATCTCGGCGAACAAGCGAAGCAATCGTGCCCCCGACTCAAGGTGTCTAGCGATATCGTTGCTAATCTTCCGGGGATGCTGCCCGGTACCAATCCTGAAGATTACATGCCCGACGATGCACTTTTTGATACAATGGAGGTGGGCACATTCAAATACCGGCATGGGAAGCCTCTCGTCAAACCTGCTCATCCTCCTCTAACAACGATGATGCGAAGATTCCATGATTGGTACATGGACATCTGTAGCAAGTCTGGGAAGGATACTTTGACGGTGAGAGTTAAAGAGGAGCACGACCTCGTTGGAATTGATATTTTGTCTGTTCTACATGAGGAGTTCTTCTAGTTTTTCAATCAAAAGGCCCTCGATAAAACAATCATCACTTCCTACTGTCTATAAGTACTACTTCTGTAATTAAGTCTCTATATATAGCTTAGCTCTTTCATTGCATGTATATATAATTATCCTCACTATATTATGCAGATTGAAGATTGTCGAATTGAAGAAAATACAAATCGGTGATATTGGGTTCATTAATACAAATCTACTGGATGAATGGAATGTTAAACATGATGCTAAAGAAACCGAGGCCAACTTGCTACAATTGTTACTTCGAAATCAAAACAATGATACAATGCTCTTTCCTTGTGAATTCAAGTGAGTGTTTGTCTTATGCATATTCGGTTTCCCTTATTACTCGAGGTTATAGTAATGTAATTGATGAGTTATGCATGCGTGTGCAGCTTCCATTTTATTCTGCTAGAAAGCTTGAGCAGGGACTAGTAACAGTCATAGACAAAAGACGAAAAAATCCCGAGGAGTATGCGACCATGACTAAAATGCTCGAGAAGTAAGTTCAATCGATCATTATCGCACCATATCGGAAACTTTGTTCATTTCCTAATATCAAGTAATTGTTTTCTTTGTCTCACAGGGTTTGGAAAAAGTTCACCGCAGAAGCTCCGGGACTGCCGGCGGAGCTGGGACGAAAGTAAGTACTACTAGCTAGTTCCGCGCATCTCCCATTGATTCTATATAGTTTCATCAATACCATTTAGCATGCTTGCTTATCAGTTTGATTGACCTCTATTTCTTGTAATGTGGTTGTGGCAGGAACCCGGGAATAATTACTGTGGATACTACATTTGCGAGCTCATCCGCCACACAACCTGTGAGCGGGACCACTCTAAAAAACAATATGAAGTGCGTAAGCAATAATATTCACAATTTTATTTTATTACCATCATTTGTCACTACAGGAATCAGCTACTTTGCCGTACGCCGGGGCAGACGGCAAAGGCCTTTGCCGTTTGCCGCGGACGGCAAAGGGCTCCGGCAAAGTAAGGATTGGCAAAGAGCTACTTTGCCATCTGCTTCCGGAGGCTGACGGCAAAGGGTCCTTTGCCATAAGCAGCGGACAGAAAAGAAAGCTGACGACAATAAATACGATGTTAGTCCGTTAGATGGCTAACGGCAGCCTTTGCCGTCAGCTGCTGACGGCAAAAATTATCTGGCCTTGGGCGTCCGCCGGATGACGTCAGCTGGACGTCACTGCCCACCTAGGCTTTGCGTCCGCCACTGTAGGCAAATGTGGTGATCCTTTGCCGTCTACCACTGTAGGCAAACTGGCCAAATGGATCAGCTCCCAGGGAGCACAGGTGGCCGCCACATGTCTTCTTTGTCGTCCGCCGCTGATGGCAAAGGACCCTTTACCGTCCGCCGCTGATGGCAAAGATCATGCATTGCCTCTTTTTTCTGTTTTTTTTAATCCAACATTTTTCACACCAAATATATATGACATATATATATATATATATATATATATTTCACAGGGCTATTTAACAGCAAACATATGACATATCCAGCACATAAGTTTCATCGTACATACATATATAGTTCCATCCATTCATACATAGCAAGTTGCACATACACATAAGTTGCAACCATTAGGAAGTTGCACATACATATTACAATGCAAAGTTTCATCAAGATAGCAAGTTCCATCGTAGCAAGCTAGAAGAATACTAGAAGAGAATGAAATAAAAAACAAGCACTCCATCATAGCAAGCTAGCTTCCGAGAAGTGAATGAAATCTGCAAAATGGCACATAATAAAGTTAGGAAAAGGTGACTAGAAGAAGAAGCACTCCATCATTTGTGAGGTAACTTAGGTGAAATGGATCATTTATGAGCTAACTTAGGTAAAATGCATCATTTTAGAGCTAACGTAGGTAAGATGGGTCATTTTGGAGCTAACGTAGGTAAAATGGGTCATTTTGGAGCTAACTTAGGTAAAATGGGTCATTTTAGAGCTAATGTAGGTAAAATGGATCATTTTGGAGATAATCTAGGTAAAATGGATCATTTTGGAGATAATGTAGGTAAAATGGGTCATTTTAAAGCTAACTTGGGGGAAATGGATCATTTATGAGCTAATTAAGGTAAAATGGGTGATTTTAGAGCTAACTTAGGTAAAATGGATCGTTTATGAGCTAACTAAGCTAATTATGCTGTTTTTTACATAAGTAAGCTAAGTACATGTCATTATTGAGCAAACCTAGTTAACTAAGCATATTACAACTAACTTAGGTCATTTTGGAGGAAACAAAGCTAAGTATAGATCATTTTAGAGCTAACTAAGGTAAAATGGCTGGTTTTGGAGGTCAGTAAGCTTATTAAGTCATTTTGGAGGAAAATAAGCTAACTCTAGGTCATTAAGGTAAGCATATTGGAGGAAATAAAGCTAAGTCTAGGTATTTATGCATTTGTTAAGCAAAAAACTAGAGAAACTTACCGTGATCATGGAGGTGTAGGAGCAGGCTGGCTCGTGCCAATAGCTAGAGAAGGATCGTGTGATGCTTGTCTGGAGTTACGCTGCACCAAAGATCATTTCCAATGTTTCGTTAGCATGATGACGCTCAAATGTTAAGACTAGCAAGTAACGTCCATTCAAATTAAACTCACCGTGGTCTCAGGAGCAATCTCTGGATCAATGGCTATGGAGCCATGGGACCTCCTGCCACCAGATATCATCACCTGCTCTGGATCAATGGGACCCTGGCTCGGGTTAAAGTCCTCCCCTTTCCTCGCCTTCCCCTTGACTTTCTTGTAAGAGGCAGTGTGGGCCATAGCATACAGGTCGTACCCCTCTAACACCTTATCCGTCTTATTGTAGCATGCCTAAAAGAGAGAAACAAAGTAAATTAGTAATTAAAGGGCTCAAGCTAGCATGATGAATGAATTGCATGAATCATGAAGCAAACCACATACCCAGTTCTGCCCGAACTGATATAAACTGGAGCTGCCTTGATGGTGTGGCACACCTTCAATTTGGGCACGTTTGTCCTTGGCCTTAGTCGGCTCCCCTTCCATATTTCAACACCTGCCATGACAAAGAGTAAACGAAATTAGTACAACATAAAAAAATACCGACATGAATAATAATATGTATATCACTTAAGTGTACCATCATCAAGTACAACATAAAAAAATTGAATACCTGACACTACTAATAATCTCGATCAGTATCGTCAATAAATGCATAATCATCATCATCACTATAATCAATGATGGGCTTATAGGGTTCAGTGGCATCAACATGTGGAAGGCCACCTTGACGTAATCGGTCAAGCATTGATAGGTCATCCGCAGCAGTAACCTCTTCTTGTTCCGGCTCTTCTTGTTCCTCCTCTGGGGTGATGTCGGATTCACTGTCGCTGTCTACTTCAATGTTTTGGGGTGAAGTATAGCGGTTCTTGAAACTCTTTTTGGAAAGACGTGTCTCTTGGAAGAATTCTCCTTCATATGTGTCTGGGTTAATGTGAGGTTCATAGTCCTCTTCCTTTGGGGGAGATAGTCTAGCACGTGGCGGCACTTCATAAACGACATCCCAACCTTTCAGATTTGGATTAGTTTGGCAGGCCCACGGTAGATAGAATACTTGGGTCGCCTGTTGAGCCGTAATATAGACATCAGGAACATCTAAATGGGTGCTTTGGTTGATTTCAACTAGCCCTATATGTTCATGAGTCCTTCTAGTCTCCTTCGGCTGAAACCAATAACATTTGAAGACTACGACATTCGGTGGGTTTTCACCATAGAATAGAAGTTCATAAATTGCTTCAACTCTCCCATAATACTTGGTACCTCCTTCGCTGATAGCAGATACACAACAATTTGTAGACTTTCGGTCGGCCATAGATAGCTCTTTGCCATAAATACGAAAGCGATACCCGTTGATGTCGTATTTGTCAAATGAACGGACCTTATAGTCAAAACCATTAGCGACTTGTCTCAATTGGGCGTCCATAGACTCTGAATTAGCCTACAAGTTTAATATGAAAGGATTGTTGCATTATGCACAAATTAGCGAATGAAATGAAATTGTCTAATAGAAATTACTGTTTGTTTGAACCAAGAGATGAAACCGGGATAGCCGCCTCCTTGCTTTGCGAGAATCTCATACTCTTCGACGGAATCCTTTTGGACCACTGCTCCATACGAGAATATGGCGATGTATCAACTGTATGAAATATCTAGGAATAAGAGCAGTTCAAAGGAAATAGAAGTTGTGAAACAATGTACCGAGAACTTACTCGATGTACGGCCGCACTTCTATCAGGTTGTTGAAGATATACAACGAAATGGTCTGCCATTCTTCGTTATCCAAAGATACTGGATTTGAAACACTAGCTGGTGCGAGATTCCCTTTGAATAGGCTGAGGTTGGATCCACCCTTTTTAGGGTTGTCAGCATTGTACCGAGGCTTCGTATTATGCAAATGACGATTTTTGGCTTCGTAGTGTGCTGTCACGAAGTTTGCCGCCTCCTCGGTGATGAATGCCTCAGCCACCGATGCTTCAATTCTATGTTTATTTTTACATTTTTCTCGAAGCGTCTTCTACATCCTCTCAGTTGGGTAGCACCAACGATTTTGCACGGGACCCCCAATCTTGCCTCGGTCGGGAGATGCAAAATCAAGTGCTGCATTAGATTAAAGAAGCCTGGTGGAAAGATCTTCTCTAACTTGCAGATCAACTCCGGCGCCAACTCTTCCATTTCTTCTATCAGGCCACCTGATAGTTCTTTCGCTCAAAGAACACAGAAGAAATAGCTGAGTTCTGTCAGTACTAGCTATTCATCCTCAGGGATGAAGCCACGCAACATCACCGGCATTACCCGCTCAATCCATATGTGCCAGTCATGACTCTTGAGACCAAATATCTTCAATTTATCAAGACTCTCTCCCCTCTTTAGATTCGCTGCATACCCATCGGGGAACATCAACTGCATTTTCACCCACAAGATAATTTCCCTCATAGCTGGCCTTCCAAGATTGAACCATGCCTTCGGCTTCGTCCAGTTCTGCTTTCCTTTCGGTTCTTTCATGTTTTGTAATGGCCTATCACATAGCACCTCCAGATCGACTCTAGCCTTAGTATTATCCTTTGACTTCCCATCTATGCCGAACAATGTACCAAAAAGTGCCTCGGTGATATTCTTCTCAGTGTGCATCACGTCGATGTTGTGTGGGCAAAGGAGGTCTTTGAAGTAAGGCAGATCCCATAAGCATGTCTTGTGAGTCCAGGCATGCTCAGAATTATACCCCTTGAAGTACCCTGGACGCTCTGGATCTGGCTCGAGAGCGTTTAACTGATCCAGGGTCTGTTGGCCTGTCAACGCAGGTGGTGCAGAGTTTTTGACAACTCTACCTCTGATGAAGTTCTTCTTGTTTTTCCTGAACTTATGGCGAGGATCCAGGAACTGTCTATGCATGTTGAAGCAAGAAAACTTGAGTCCGGCCTGAAGCCAGCGAAACTCAAGACCTCCCTTGCATGTGGGACATGGGAACCTTCCATGCACACACCAGCCAACGAATAGCGCATACGCAGGCAAGTCATGCATCGAGTACATGTACCAGACACGCATTATGAAGTTCCGTTTGCTATAGGCGTCGTATGTCTTGAACCCATTATCCCAGGCTTCTTGCAATTCGTCCTTAAGTGGCTGCATGTACACATTCATATTTTTTTCCCGGATAGTTGGGCCCTGGAATTATCAACGTCAGGAAAATGTTCTTTCTTTGCATAATCTGTCAGGAGGGAGATTGAGTGCAAACACAAATACGGGCCAACAATTGTATTGGGCTGCCATCATACCAAACACACTGAACCCATCCGTTGTAACTCCGACTCGAGGATGCCTCGGATCTACCGCTTTGTCAGCATGTAATTCATCAAACTTTTTCCATGCAACACCATCCGATGTGTGTACCATCATCAGATTCCCATCTGCATCTAGTTCGGTTCTTTTGCCTGTTTTGTGCCATGTCATCTGTCTGGTCGTCTCTTAGACCATGAAAAGACGTTGAAGTCTTGGTACGATTGGCATATACCAAATAACACTAACGGGGATTTTGGTCTGTGTCTTCTCACCCATACCATTGTCTACCACAACATAACTGGAAGACTTGCAAATGAGACAATAGTTCAAGTCCGCATAGTCAAGCCTAAATAAGGCACATCCTTTCTCACAGGCATGTATCTTCTCATAGGGCATCTTCAGTGCATGGAGGATTTTGTATGACTGTTACAGGTTTGCAGGCATTACATGGCCTTTGGGTAGAAAGCGTCCAAATACTGTCAACATTGCGTCGTAGCATTCTCTGCCCAAGTTGAACTGAGCCTTCAGAGCCATTACTTGTGAGATGCCATCCAACTGACAAAGCTCGGTGTGCTCGTGGAGCGGATGTTTTGAAGACTCCAACATTTCATTGAAGGCCTTTGCAGATTCCTCCATCTCCTCGTCCGAATCCCGAGCATCATCATAGTCTTGCACCATGTTTTCCATCTCGGTACCATGCTCATCGGTGCGACGATGATCCACCTCAGCTCGGTCACATTGGGGAGACTCACCATGATATGTCCACACCGTATAATCGGGCATAAAACCACTCTTCTGCAGGTGTTTGCCCATTTCAGCCTCTGCCCTCTTTTCCCAATTGCCGCACCAGAAACAAGGGCACCAGGTTTTCCTCTGCCCATTTACAAATGCGGTTTGCACAAACCCCTTGGTTTGTGTGAACCATTCAGCGCTCCATTTGTTCTAACCAGTGTGACCGGTATACATCCACGCACGATTACTCATCTTGACATTCAAAGCTACTGGCAAGGTTGGAAAAAGCGGTAGGCGTAAGCAAGGCGGTTGGCCTTCGCCTAGTGCCTAGGCGGTGCCTAAGCGCCCTAGGCGTAGCCTAGGCGGTAATATAGTTTTACACGTAGTGTATTTGTGATTATTGTATGGGTGTTGATATTAGTTTAGCGCATATAAATAAGTTAGTTGTCGTCTACTGCCATTGGAATATAACCAGTTTGGCATAATAGTGCAGTATGTGGCATGATTTCTTGCTTGATTAGGCAATTCCTTGCTTGCCCTGCCTAGACCTCCATTTATGCCCTAGGCGAGGCGTTTGGCCATTGCCTAGTGCCTAGGCGTGCCTAAGCGCCTCCTAGGCACTGCCTTTTCCAACAGAGGCTACTGGACACACAACAAATATATATATAATTTATCATGTATATATTCATCAGTTGATCTACTTTGTCAATTTTATTACGTCCATGCAACCTACACTCTAATAGGTAATGATAGGTCCTAATCTCACCCGAGTATGTGTAGATTGGGTTCATTTTCCCATGCTATGCTTCGGATCCGACGCAAAATTTCGGCAGCACCTCCCCGATGTTCTCCTGATACACGTCTCTGCAATAGACAGAGAGGATGTGTACCCGAAGAACAACAGGGGAGGCACTGACGAAATTTATGCGTCGGATCCGGAGCAAAGCATATGGGAAAACGAACCCAATCTACACATACTCGGGCTATCCATGTATAGTGTTGGAAAATTCGAAAGAATCAAGGTTATAAATATGCAAATGCATGCATATTTATAACTATAACGCTTTCGAACGGGAGACACATATTGGTTATGCATACTGATAATTCAAGACACATGTATAGCTAGCTATCAAGTTTCATCGGCACGAACACCGGAACAGATAAAATAATTAATGGGGGAGGAGGACATGTCATTTGTGCTCACCCACGAACGAAGGAGTAGAGCTCGTCAAACGCACGACGAGGTCGTCGAACACCAAACCTCGCAGCGATGAAACAACTGCACATTTAAATCTACCTAATCAACACAATTATATATGATGTTTTTCATAACAAAATCGAAAAATATATGACCTAACTCATAATTCACAAATATATGACCCCGTCGGCCTCTGGAAGGCCAAAGAGCACCTTTTCGGGAGGTTTTGGGGGTCGGGGTGTCGTGTCGGGGTCGGGGTCGGGGTGCTGTTTCGGGGTCGGGGTGTCGGGGTGTCGTGTCGGGGTCGGGGTGTCGGGGTGTGGTGTCGGGGTCGGGGTGTCGGGGTGTGGTGTCGGGGTCGGGGTGTCGGGGTGTGGTGTCGGGGTCGGGGTGTCGGGGTGTGGTGTCGGGGTCGGGGTGTCGGGGTCAAGGGGTCGGGGTTAGGTGTCGGGGTCAGGGGTCGGGGTGTTTCCTTCTATCCTTCTTCTTCTTTTTTCCTCTTTTTTCTACTTCTTTTACTTCTTCTCTTTTCTTCTTTTCTTCTTTTCTTCTTCTTCTACTTCTTCTACTTCTTTTCTTCTTCTTCTTTTTTCATCTTTTTTCTACTTCTTTTCTTCTCTTCTTTTCTTCTTCTTCTACTTCTTATACTTCTTTTCTTCTTCTTCTTCTTTTCTTCTACATATGCTTTTTTCTTCTACTTCTTTTCTTCTTTTCTTCTTCTTCTTTTTTCAACTTTTTTCATCTAAAACCCATGCACTAAATATAACACTAACACATATGTAGCACTAAATCTAACACTACCACTAACACATATCTAGCACTAAATCTAACACTAACAATTAAAAAGAAAAAAAAAGAAGAAAAAATAAAAAAAGAATACTCACCGGAGCCGGTGGCGATGCTGGTGTCGGGTGGTGGGTTGGTGGGGGGAGGCGGGCCTCCGGGGCAGTGGGACGGTCAGGCGGGTGGGGGAGGGGCGGTGGCGGGGGCGGCACCGGGCAGCAGGGGCGGGGACGGGGGCGGCGGGACGCTGGGGCAGCGTGATGGTGGGGCGTCGGCGGGTGGGGGAGGGGGCGGGGGGGGGGGGCGACGGCGGTGGCGGGGGCGGTGGTGGGAGTGGCGCCGGGCAGCGGGAGCGAGGGCGATGGCGGGGGCGGCGCCGGGCGCCGGGGCGCCGGGGCAGCGGGATGGTGGGGCGTCGGCGGGTGGGGGAGGGACGGTGGCGGGGGCGGCGCCGGGCGACGGGGGCGGGGGCGCTGATGGGGGCGGCGCCGGGTGGCGCGGTCGGTGGATCTGGGCGTCGGGGAGGAGAGAGGGAGAAACAGAGAGAGTAACGGGCGGGGGGGGGGGGCTCGGCCGTTAGTTAGGCTAGTTAGGTTAGCCTTTGCCGTCCACCCCGCCTTTGTTGTCCGCTTTTTGTTTATCTTTGTCGTCTGCTGTGGACGGCAAAGAGGGGGGACGTTAAGTTTTTTCGTTAGTGGGTGCCACCTCCCTCTTTGCCGTCAGCCAGCGGACGGCAAAGATTCTTTGTCGTCAGCCAGCGGACTGCAAAGAAATGGCGGATGGCCAAGACCTTCTTTGTCGTCTGCCATTTGTTGGTCGTCAGCATCTTGGTAGCTGATGGCAAAGACCTTCTTTGTCGTCCGCTAGCTGACGGCAAAGAATTGGCAGACGGCAAATTCCCTGATTCCAGTAGTGTGTGTTGAATTTCATTCAAATATATGTATTGACCCCCTTCTCCAAATTAGATGTTTCAGATGCGGGATGAACTCCAACCACAAGATCACATACGAGCAATTCAACAGTTATTGGCAGGATTCTTACTTGACCACGTCATCGACAAAGACGGAGAATACCATGTGGAACTTCAGTTCAGATGTTAGGGGATTGTAAGAGATCTTATATTGTATATATGTGATACGTCTCCAATGTATCTATAGTTTTTTATTGTTCCACGCTATTATATTACCTTATTGGATGTTTAATGGGCTTTACTATACACTTTTATATTATTTTTGGGACTAACCTATTAACCGGAGGCCCAGCCCAAATTGTTGTTTTTTTTGCCTATTTCAGTGTTTCTAGAAAAGGAATATCAAACGGAGTCCAAACGGAATGAAACCTTTGGGAGAGTTATTTTTGGAACAAATGCAATCCATGAGACTTGGAGTGGACGTCAAGAAGCAGAAGGGGAAGCCACGAGGCACGGAGGCGCGCCCTAGGGGGGTGGGTGCGCCCCCCACCCTCGTGGGCCCCTTGTGGCTCCCCTGACCGACTACCTTCGCCTATATATACTCACGTACCCTGAAAACATCCAGGAGCACCACGAAACCCTATTTCCACCGCCACAACCTTCTGTACCCGTGAGATCCCATCTTGGAGCCTTTTCCGATGCTCCGTCGGAGGGGGAATCCATCATGGAGGGCTTCTACATCAATGCCATAGCCTCTCCGATGAAGTGTGAGTAGTTTACCACAGACCTTCGGGTCCATAGTTATTAGCTAGATGGCTTCTTCTCTCTCTTTGAATCTCAATACAAAGTTCTCCTCGATCTCCTTGGAGATCTATTCGATGTAATTCATTTTGCGGTGTGTTTGTCAAGATCCGGTGAATTGTGGGTTTATGATCGAGTTTATCTATGAACAATATTTGAATCTCCTCTGAATTCTTTTATGTATGATTTGTTATCTTTGCAAGTCTCTTCAAATTATCAGTTTGGTTTGGCCTACTAGATTGATTCTTCTTGCAATGGGAGAAGTGCTTAGCTATGGGTTCAATATTGCGGTGTCCTTTCCCAGTGACAGCAAGGGTAGCAAGGCACGTATTGTATTGTTGCCATCGAGGATAAAAAGATGGGGTTTATATCATATTGCTTGAGTTTATCCCTCTACATCATGCCATCTTTCCTAATGCGTTACTCTGTTCTTATGAACTTAATACTCTAGATGCATGCTGGATAGCGGTTGATGTGTGGAGTAATAGTAGTAGATGCAGAATCGTTTCGATCTACTTGTCGCGGACGTGATGCCTATATACATGATCATGCCTAGATATTCTCATAACTATGCACTTTTCTATCAATTGCTCGACAGTAATTTTTTCACCCACCATAATACTTATGCTATCTTGAGAGAAGCCACTAGTGAAACCTATGGCCCCCGGGTCTATTTTCCATCATATAAGTTTCCAATCTACTTTATTTTGCAACCTTTACTTTCCAATCTATATTATAAAAATACCAAAAATATTTATTTATCATATTATCTCTATCAGATCTTACTTTTTGCAAGTGGCCGTGAAGGGATTGACAACCCCTTTACCGCGTTGGTTGCAAAGGTTCTTATTTGTTTGTGTAGGTACGAGGGACTCGCGTGTAGCCTCCTACTGGATTGATGCCTTGGTTCTCAAAAACTGAGGGAAATTTTTACGCTACTTTGCTGCATCACCCTTTCCTCTTCAAGGGAAAACCAACGCATGCTCAAGAGGTAGCAAGAAGGATTTCTGGCGCCATTGCCGGGGAAGTCTACGCACCAGTCAAGACATACCAAGTACCCATCACAAACCCTTATCCCTCGCATTACATTATTTTCCATCTGCCTCTCGTTTTCCTCTCCCCCACTTCACCCTTGCCATTTTATTCACCCTTCTTATGTTCGTCTTTTTCGTTTGCTTTGATGTCTTACTTGGCTCGTTTGCTCATTTGGTTGGAATAGTTGTTTATGTATTGCTAAACAAAGAACCTAAGATCTATGGATCCTCATCCTCTTGCTAATCTTTTTAAGAGATCCAAATATGATGAACCAATAGCTAGTGAGTTTTGTGCACTAGATTATCTTTATGAAGTTTTGCTTGAAATTCGTGAATCTGAAAATTGTGATGAAGTGTCACATCCCTAGTTCTGGTATGCTCAAGGCCAGCTAGTCAGTTGTGCATCATTTTTAAATTCCATCTAATTTTGAAATGAGGACTTGTGAAACCCTCAGAATCATCTCTGAAAATGACCCAAATAAAAATTGTTCCAAAAAGGTCCAAGAAAATGTTCATGTTGCTCTCTGAAAATATTGGTCAGAGGTAAAATTCAAACAAATATTTAAGGAGCTCATGGATATTTATTTTGGCCATTTGGATTAATCCGAGTAATTATTTGCTTTGGATATATATTATTATATATATATAATATTGTCCAAAAACTATGCCATTTATTAAGGAGCTCTGGAATAATATAACTAGCTTCTATAAAAATTGGAATAAGAAAATAAAATGGTTTAGTATTTTTATTAAACCAAACAAATGTCAGAAAAATAGAAAAGAAATAAAAGAGGAAAACCCTACCTGGACTTACCCGCGGCCTGGCACTGTGTAGCCTGGCCCAGCGGCCCAGCAGGCCGGCCCAGCCAGCTGGCCGATGCCAGTCGTCCCCTTCCTCGCGCCAGGAGGACAGGGGCACGCGCTGGCGCGCGCGACCACGCGTCCGGCTGGGGCCACGTCTCCCCGCCAACTCCTGCTTCTCCCCCTCGTCGTCTGGATGCCCCGCGCGACGCCACGCGCCACCCCGACCGCTCTCACTCACCCCCTGTTCTCTCCCTCGCCGTTTCCCCACCGTGCCCGAACGCTGCCGTCGCCGCCGCACGCCGTTGCCGTAGCCACCGCCTCCCCCTCGCCTCTCCGACACGCGCAAGAGCTCTGCCTCCTCGCTCTGAAGCTCTCCGCCGAGCCACAGAAGCCGGAGCACCCCGTGGAGCCGTCGCCGTCGCCTTCATCACCTCCGGCTGCCGCAGATTGCCATCGCCGCTTCGTCGTCTCCAGCGCGTCCCCGGCCACAACGAGCAGCCCTGCAAGTCCGCCGTGAGCCCTGCTTCTTCTCCCCTCTCTCCCCTAGTTGCGCTCGCCCTCTAGCTGTCATCTCCACCATGGCCGAACCTTCGCCGCCGCCGAGCTCGCCGTCGATGCAGCTCCGGTGACCATTTGGTCACCCCGGTGAGTCCAACAAGCTCGTAAGGCCCCGTAGAGCATCCCTAGCGCTTTGCTTCTCTCGTCTTCGAGCTCCAAACGCACTCTCATGCAGGACCGAACTCCGGCGGCCGCAACCGAGCTCGCCGCCGCCGACTTCGGCCATCCCAGGCCCAGCCACGGCCACCGGCCGACACGCCATCGAGCTGGCTCTCCAACGCGCCTAGCCGCGCGTCATTTGGAGCACCACAGAGGAAACCCGGGGCACAAGTTCGCCACGGATCTCGCCGGCGACTAACCGCCGGCGGGTTTGACTTGTTTGACCTGGGGTTTGACCCCCCCAGGATCACTGACGCGTGGGCCATGCCCCTGTTTAGTTTAGGTGTTAGTTTAGTTAGCGCTAATTAACTCAGTTAATTAGTTGTCTCTCTGACAGGTGGGCCCAGGCCCTAATTAACCTAGGTTAGTGCTAACCTAACACTAACTAACTCTGTTAGTTAGATGTTACACTGACATGAGGGTCCCAGCCGTCAGGTTTGACCTGGTCAGCACCGTTGACCTGCTGACGCAAGCATGACGTCATGCTGGTGCAATAATATATTTTCTGGGATTAAAATAAATCAGGAAATTCCAGAAAATGTTCAAAACTTCAAAAAATCATAGAAATTCAACCGTAACTCAGATTGAAATAATTTATATATGAAAAATTATCAGAAAAATGAAATCTTTCCATCTGTACCAGTTTCATGCATGAGAAACCAACTTATACCTACTGTATAAGTGAAAACATGTAAATGGCATTTATAAGAGCTTAATTTGGAGTTGCATTTGAACCCTTGATTCAAATGGACTTCATTCATTTTGAATACTAGTTGCATTAGCTCAAACAGCATCACATCTTCATGCCATGTTCATGCATCATTTTGTTGCATATGCTTGTGTTTTGATTGCCGACACTGTTCCTTCTCGATAGGTCCTGCTCCGGAGTCCGTTCCAGAGTACCTGTCTGAGGAGCAGTGCCTTCCTTGTTGATATACCAGGCAAGAAAACCCCCTTGTTCATTCCGTTAAAATCCTACTCTCTCGCTCCTGCTCTTTGTTATCGCATTAGGACAACAACGATTCATCTGCTACTTTGTGCTGCGGTAGTTGAACCCATTCCTCTGCATGACCTGTCATTGCCACAGTAAATAGTTGAAACCCACTAGCATGTGTAGGAGTTGATTGAGCCATGTTGTGTTCCTACCATGCTATGCCTGCTATTGCTTAGAGTTGTGTCAGGTCTGATTCATTGGGAATGAATTAGAGTGTTACGATATGTTCTGGTGCTGAGAATTAAGTGTGTGAACATGATTTGGTAAAGGTAGCGGTGAGAGGCCATGTAGGAGTACATGGTGGGTTGTCTCACTGGAACCGTCCTTAAGCACTGAGTTCTGTGTATGTTGTCCAATGACTCGATACTACCACACATTGGGTTACGGTAACTCGGCCCCTCTCGACTTATTAACCAACTTGGTCTCTGTCCAGGAGTCGCAACTAGTTTCTGGTGTTTGTAGGTAGTGTTAGTAGTCTACCAAGTGGCACACGGCCAGGTGGGCTTGGGACAGACTAGGCACAGTGGCACGGTGTACCAAGTGGCACCCGGATGGTGGGCTTGGGAACCCTGCTCACATCATTTGGGGCCGTGAGCGACACCCCAGCCGGATCTCCTTGCGGATGGAACCCGAATAGGCGATAAACCTGGATTAGAGTCTTGTGTGGTTAGTCATGTCGTGGCCGACACCCTCGCCAGGCTTCCGCTTGAAGGTTGCCGAGATACATGGCGGTAAGTGGCGAGAGCGTGTGTGAAGAAGTACACCCCTGCAGGGTTAACATGATCTATTCGAATAGCCGGGTCCGCGGTTATGGACTTCTTGGATGCTTACATGGTACATAGACAACTTGAAGTGGATACTCTAAAATGCTCAAGACATAGTGTGAGTGCTATGGATGGCCTTCTCGTAGGGAGACGGGGATGAATCCATAGTAGCATATTGTGTGGTGATTAGTGCACTCGTGTACGTTGTCTCACCTCAAAGAAGTTCTGGTAGTCGTAGAACAGGATAGCCATAGAGTTAAAGCTGGCTTGCTGCAACTAAACCCCACATTACCCTCTTGATACAAATGCATGTATGATAGGATCTGATGTAAGTCTTGCTGAGTACCTTTGTACTCATGTTGCTTTATTTATGTTTTTGCAGCGGAGACTTCGATCTTACTAGTGTCTTGTGGACTTCGACGAGTAGCTTGTACCTCAGCTACGATCTTGATCGGATGTTGTAGATAGTCAGGATCTTCAGCCTTTTTCATTTGTAGATGTCTGTACTCAGACATGTAATGCTTCCGCTTGTTGCTTGTATGCTCTGTATGATGGGTCCTATGACCCTGTTTGCAATAAATGCTATGATGGTTCTTTGAGCCTTATCTATATGAGTTGTTGAGTTATGCTGTGATGCCATGTTGTACATCACATACTTGCATGTTATGCGTATGTGTAATGTGTATTGCTATGTGTGGGATCTGACTATCTAGTTGTTTATCCTTAGTAGCCTCTCTTACCGGGAAATGTCTCCTAGTGCTTCCACTGAGCCCTGGTAGCTTGCTACTGCTCCGGAACACTTAGGCTGGCCGGCATGTGTCCTTCTTCGTTCCTGTGTCTGTCCCTTCAGGGAAATGTCACAGGATGAATACCGGAGTCCTGTTAGCCCGCTATAGCCCGGTTCATCGGAGTCCTGTTAGCCCAGTGCTACAGCCTGGATTCACTCGCTGATGACCGACACGTTCGATGTTGGGTCATGGATGCCTGTCCCTGTAAGTTTGTGCCACTTGGGGTTTACGACTAGCCATGTCAGCCCGGGCTTCTTATCATATGGATGCTAGCGACACTATCATATACGTGTGCCAAAAGGCGCAAACGGTCCCGAGCAAAGGTAAGGCGACACCCGTGGGGATACCGTGCGTGAGGCCGCAAAGTGATATGAGGTGTTACATGCTAGATCGATGTGGCATTGAGTCGGGGTCCTGACAGCTTTGGTATCAGAGCCTGACTGCCTGTAGTATTAGCAAGCCAAACTGGTCGAAGTTGAGTCTAGAAATTCTTTAGTTATGTAAGGGAATTGATTGTGGGAAGGAACATAAGGCTCTTTTACTCCTTATACCTCATGGCCTTCTGATCGGAGTCATCCTATCTTTCCTGCGGGGTTAACAAACTAGGCTTCTCTTCCGTCTATCAGGATCACATGTTGCTACTCCGTAGTCCCATAGGATTGGTTGATCAGAGTCATATCCCAGTTTCAAGTACTTCTGGTATAGTCTGTTTAGTACTATCTCAAAACCTTGAGTGATGATGATGAGTATGTTACTACCCCATTTCTAGCAGGATGTCTCATTCTGAGCATTTTACCGCCGTTATGCTGCCAGAATTGCCCTAGGAATTCAAGAGATAGTATTTTTCCTTGTACTACATTCTATAGACTATAGTTGATGCTGATTCCATCCTTGGTCTCATTTCTCAGGATGTCATCAGATACGCGAAGTTCTGTTGCTCGTAGCCAGAACCACGGAGATGGTAGGGATGAGGATCCTCCCGACCAGCCTTCGTTGGCAGAGTTCTTGTTAGAAATGGAGAGGAACAAGCGTGAGTCTAACCGCTTGTTGGCACGTATTGAGGAGAACACCGCCCATCAGTTCAAAGGGTCTGTAACCATTCATGACTTCATCCGCTTACACCCACCTACCTTTCATCATTCCATCGAGCCACTCGATGCAGATGACTGGCTCCATAGCATTACTCAGAAGTTGCGTTCCGCGGACGTAGCTGAAGATGACAAGGTCACCTACGCCACATACCACCTGGAAGGTCCTGCTAGTCTTTGGTGGCAGAACTATGAGGCTATGCTTCCAGCTGGTCAGATTCCTACTTGGAGGGATTTCACTGAGGCTTTTCACGAGCATCACATTCCTGAGGCCCTCATCGATCGCAAGAGAGAAGAGTTCTGTAGTTTCACCCAGGGTAAGTTGGCTGTTGATGCTTACAGCAGAGAGTTCGAGAACCTCGCCCGTTATGACACGGAAGAAGTGTCCACGGACGCCAAGAAGCAGGCTAGGTTTCGGAAGGGTCTCAACCCCAAGTTGCGTCGGGATCTCCATTTGCATCATTGTGATACATTCCAAGCTCTTGTGAACAAGGCCATTAATGCAGAGACAGCTCATCTCACTTACGAGGAGTCTCGTAAGCACACCCGTGTGTTGGGTTTCGTAGTAATTTCAAAAATTTTCCTACGCGCACACAGGATCATGTGATGCATAGCAACGAGGGGAGAGTGTTGTCTACGTACCCAACGCAGACCGACTGCGGAAGCGATGACACGACGTAGAGGAAGTAGTCGTACGTCTTCACGATCCAACCGATCAAGCACCGAAACTACGGCACCTCCGAGTTCGAGCACACGTTCAGCTCGATGACGATCCCCGGACTCCGATCCAGCAAAGTGTCGGCGAAGAGTTTCGTCAGCACGACGGTGTGGTGACGATCTTGATGAACTACAGCAGCAGGGCTTCGCCTAAACTTTGCTACAGTATTATCGAGGAATATGGTGGCAGGGGGCACCGCACACGGCTAAGGAATCGATCACGTGGATCAACTTGTGTCAACTTGTGTGTTTAGAGGTGCCCCTGCCTCAGTATATAAAGGAGGAGAGGAGGGGAGGCTGGCCGGCCAAAGGGGGGAGGCGCAGGAGAGTCCTACTCCCACTGGGAGTAGGATTCCCCCTCCAATCCTAGTCCAACTAGGATTCCTCAGAGGGGAAAAGAGGAGGAGGGGGCCGGCCACCTCTCCTAGTCCTAATAGGACTAGGGGAAGGGGGGGGGGCGCGCAGCCCATCTAGGGCAGCCCCTTCTCTTTTCCACTAAGGCCCACTATGGCCCAAATAGCTCCCGGGGGGTTCCGGTAACCCTCTCGGTATTCCGGTAAAATCCCGATTTCACCCGGAACACTTCCGATATCCAAATATAGGCTTCCAATATATCAATCTTTACGTCTCGACCAATTCGAGACTCCTCGTCATGTCCGTGATCACATCCGGGACTCCGAACAACCTTCGGTACATCAAAATGCATAAACTCATAATATAACTGTCATCGTAACCTTAAGCGTGCGGACCCTACGGGTTCGAGAACAATGTAGACATGACCGAGACACGTCTCTGGTCAATAACCAATAGCGGGACCTGGATGCCCATATTGGCTCCTACATATTCTACGAAGATCTTTATCGGTCAGACCGCATAACAACATACGTTGTTCCCTTTGTCATCGGTATGTTACTTGCCCGAGATTCGATCGTCGGTATCCAATACCTAGTTCAATCTCGTTACTGGCAAGTCTCTTTACTCGTTCCGTAATACATCATCTCACAACTAACATATTAGTTGTAATGCTTGCAAGGCTTATGTGATGTGTATTACCGAGAGGGCCCAGAGATACCTCTCCGACAATCGGAGTGACAAATCCTAATCTCGAAATACGCCAACCCAACATCGACCATTGGAGACACCTGTAGTACTCCTTTATAATCACCCAGTTACGTTGTGACGTTTGGTAGTACCCAAAGTGTTCCTCCGGTAAACGGGAGTTGCATAATCTCATAGTCATAGGAACATGTATAAGTCATGAAGAAAGCAATAGCAACATACTAAACGATCGGGTGCTAAGCTAACGGAATGGGTCATGTCAATCAGATCATTCTACTAATGATGTGACCTCGTTAATCAAATAACAACTCATTGTTTATGGTTAGGAAACATAACCATCTTTGATTAACGAGCTAGTCAAGTAGAGGCATACTAGTGACACTATGTTTGTCTATGTATTCACACATGTATTATGTTTCCGGTAAATACAATTCTAGCATGAATAATAAACATTTATCATGATTATAAGGAAATAAATAATAACTTTATTATTGCCTCTAGGGCATATTTCCTTCAGTCTCCCACTTGCACTAGAGTCAATAATCTAGATTACACTGTAATGAATCTAACACCCATGGAGCTTTGGTGCTGATCATGTTTTGTTCGTGGAAGAGGCTTAGTCAACGGGTCTGCAACATTCAGATCCGTATGTATCTTGCAAATCTCTATGTCTCCCACCTGGACTAGATCCCGGATGGAGTTGAAGCATCTCTTGATGTGTTTGGTCCTTTTGTGAAATCTGGATTCCTTTGCCAAGGCAATTGCACCAGTATTGTCACAAAAGATTTTCATTGGACCCGATGCACTAGGTATGACACCTAGATCGGATATGAACTCCTTCATCCAGACTCCTTCATTTGCTGCTTCCGAAGCAGCTATGTATTCCGCTTCACATGTAGATCCCGCTACGACGCTTTGTTTAGAACTGCACCAACTGACAGCTCCACCGTTTAATGTAAACACGTATCCGGTTTGCGATTTAGAATCGTCCGGATCAGTGTCAAAGCTTGCATCAACGTAACCTTTTACGATGAGCTCTTTGTCACTTCCATATACGAGAAACATATCCTTAGTCCTTTTCAGGTATTTTAGGATATTCTTGACCGCTGTCCAGTGATCCATTCCTGGATTACTTTGGTACCTCCCTGCTAAACTTATAGCAAGGCACACATCAGGTCTGGTACACAGCATTGCATACATGATAGAGCCTATGGCTGATGCATAGGGAACATCTTTCATATTCTCTCTATCTTCTGTTGTGGTCGGGATTTGAGTCTTACTCAATTTCATACCTTTGCAACACAGGCAAGAACTCTTTCTTTAACTGTTCCATTTTGAACTTCTTCAAAAATTTTGTCAAGGTATGTGCTTTGTGAAAGTCCAATTAAGCGTCTTGATCTATCTCTATAGATCTTAATGCCTAATATGTAAGCAGCTTCACCGAGGTCTTTCATTGAAAAACTTTTATTCAAGTATCCCTTTATGCTATCCAGAAATTCTATATCATTTCCAATCAGTAATATGTCATCCACATATAATATCAGAAATGCTACAGAGCTCCCACTCACTTTCTTGTAAATACAGGCTTCTCCGAAAGTCTGTATAAAACCAAATGCTTTGATCACACTATCAAAACGTTTATTCCAACTCCGAGAGGCTTGCACCAGTCCATAAATGGATCGCTGGAGCTTGCACACTTTGTTAGCTCCCTTTGGATCAACAAAACCTTCTGGTTGCATCATATACAACTCTTCTTCCAGAAATCCATTCAGGAATGCAGTTTTGACATCCATTTGCCAAATTTCATAATCATAAAATGCAGCAATTGCTAACATGATTCGGACGGACTTAAGCATCGCTACGGGTGAGAAGGTCTCATCGTAGTCAATTCCTTGAACTTGCCGAAAACCTTTTGCGACAAGTCGAGCTTTGTAGACAGTAACATTACCATCAGCGTCAGTCTTCTTCTTAAAGATCCATTTATTCTCAATTGCTTGCCGATCATCGGGCAAGTCAACCAAAGTCCATACTTTGTTCTCATACATGGATCCCATCTCAGATTTCATGGCTTCTAGCCACTTTGCGGAATCTGGGCTCACCATCGCTTCTTCATAGTTCGTAGGTTCATCATGATCTAGTAGCATGACCTCCAGAACAGGATTACCGTACCACTCTGGTGCGGATCTTACTCTGGTTGATCTACGCGGTTCAGTAGTATCTTGATCTGAAGTTTCATGATCATTATCATTGGCTTCCTCACTAACTGGTGTAGGTGTCACTGAAACAGTTTTCTGTGATGAACTACTTTCCAGTAAGGGAGCAGGTACAGTTACCTCGTCAAGTTCTACTTTCCTCCCACTCACTTCTTTCGAGAGAAACTCCTTCTCTAGAAATGATCCATTCTTAGCAACGAATGTTTTGCCTTCGGATCTGTGATAGAAGGTGTACCCAACAGTTTCCTTTGGGTATCCTATGAAGACACATTTCTCCGATTTGGGTTCGAGCTTATCAGGTTGAAGTTTTTTCACATAAGCATCGCAGCCCCAAACTTTAAGAAATGACAACTTTGGTTTCTTGCCAAACCACAGTTCATAAGGCGTCGTCTCAACGGATTTTGATGGTGCCCTATTTAACGTGAATGCAGCTGTCTCTAATGCATAACCCCAAAACGATAGTGGTAGATCGGTAAGAGACATCATAGATCGCACCATATCTAATAAAGTACGGCTATGACGTTCGGACACACCATTACATTGTGGTGTTCCAGGTGGCATGAGTTTGTGAAACTATTCCACATTGTTTTAATTGAAGACCAAACTCGTAACTCAAATATTCTTCTCTACGATCAGATCGTAGAAACTTTATTTTCTTGTTACGATGATTTTTCACTTCACTCTGAAATTCTTTGAACTTTTCAAATGTTTCAGACTTATGTTTCATCAAGTAGATATACTCATATCTGCTCAAATCATCTGTGAAGATCAGAAAATAATGATACCTGTCGAGAGCCTCAATATTCATCGGACTACATACATCAGTATGTATGATTTTCAACAAATCTATTGCTCGCTCCATTGTTCCGAAGAACAGAGTCTTAGTCATCTTGCCCATGAGGCATGGTTCGCAAGCATCAACTGATTCATAATCAAGTGATTCCAAAAGCCCATCAGTATGGAGTTTCTTCATGCGTTTTACACCGATATGACCTAAACGACAGTGCCACAAATAAGTTGCACTTTCATTATCAACTCTGCATCTTTTGGTTTCAACATTATGAATATGTGTATTACTACTATCGAGATTTAGTAAGAATAGACCACTCTTCAAGGGTGCATGACCATAAAAGATATTACTCATATAAATAGAACAACCATTATTCTCTGATTTAAATGAATAACCGTCTCGCATTAAACAAGATCCAGATATAATGTTCATGCTCAACGCTGGCACCAAATAACAATTATTTAGGTCTAATATTAATCCCGAAGGTAGATGTAGAGGTAGCGTGCCGACCGCGATCACATCGACTTTGGAACCGTTTCCCACGCGCATCGTCACCTCGTCCTTTGCCAGTGCCCGCTTATTCTGTAGTCCCTGTTTCGAGTTGCAAATATTAGCAACAGAACCAGTATCAAATACCCAGGTGCTACTGCGAGCTCTAGTAAGGTACACATCAATAACATGTATATCACATATACCTTTGTTCACCTTGCCATCCTTCTTATCCGCCAAATACTTGGGGCAGTTCCGCTTCCAGTGACCAGTCTGCTTGCGGTAGAAGCACTCAGTTTCAGGCTTAGGTCCAGACTTGGGTTTCTTCTCTTGAGCAGCAACTTGCTTGCTGTTCTTTTTGAAGTTCCCCTTCTTCTTCCCTTTGCCATTTCTTGAAACTAGTGGTCTTGTTGACCATCAACACTTGATGCTCCTTTTTGATTTCTACCTCCGCAGCTTTCAGCATTGCAAAGAGCTCGGGAATAGTCTTGTTCATCCCTTGCATATTATAGTTCATCACGAAGCTCTTGTAGCTTGGTGGCAGTGATTGGAGAATTCTGTCAATGATGCAATCATCTGGAAGATTAACTCCCAATTGAATCAAGTGATTATTATACCCAGACATTTTGAGTATATGCTCACTGACAGAACTGTTCTCCTCCATCTTGCAGCTATAGAACTTATTGGAGACTTCATATCTCTCAATCCGGGCATTTGCTTGAAATATTAACTTCAACTCCTGGAACATCTCATATGCTCCATGACGTTCAAAACGTCGTTGAAGTCCCGATTCTAAGCCGTAAAGCATGGCACACTGAACTATCGAGTAGTCATCAGCTTTGCTCTGCCAGACGTTCATAACATCTGGTGTTGCTCCAGCAGCAGGCCTGGCACCTAGCGGTGCTTCCAGGACGTAATTCTTCTGTGCAGCAATGAGGATAATCCTCAAGTTACGGACCCAGTCCGTGTAATTGCTACCATCATCTTTCAACTTTGCTTTCTCAAGGAACGCATTAAAATTCAACGGAACAACAGCACGAGCCATCTATCTACAATCAACATAAACAAGCAAGATACTATCAGGGACTAAGTTCATGATAAATTTAAGTTCAATTAATCATTACTAAGAACTCCCACTTAGATAGACATCCCTCTAATCTTCTAAGTGATCACGTGATCCAAATCAACTAAACCATAACCGATCATCACGTGAGATGGAGTAGTTTTCAATGGTGAACATCGTTATGTTGATCATATCTACTATATGATTCACGCTCGACCTTTCGGTCTCCGTGTTCCGAGGCCATATCTGCATATGCTAGGCTCGTCAAGTTTAACCTGAGTATTCTGCGTGTGCAAAACTGGCTTGCACCCATTGTAGATGGACGTAGAGCTTATCACACCCGATCATCACGTGGTGTCTGGGCACGACGAACTTTGGCAACGGTGCATACTCAGGGAGAACACTTCTTGATAATTTAGTGAGAGATCATCTTATAATGCTACCGTCAATCAAAGCAAGATAAGATGCATAAAAGATAAACATCACATGCAATCAATATAAGTGATATGATATGGCCATCATCATCTTGTGCCTGTGATCTCCATCTCCGAAGCACCGTCATGATCACCATCGTCACCGGCGCGACACCTTGATCTCCATCATAGCATCGTTGTCGTCTCGCCAATCTTATGCTTCCACGACTATCACTACCGTTTAGTAATAAAGTAAAGCATTACATCGCGATTGCATTGCATACAATAAAGCGACAACCATATGGCTCCTGCCAGTTGCCGATAACTTGGTTACAAAACATGATCATCTCATACAATAAAATTCAGCATCATGCCTGGACCATATCACATCACAACATGCCCTGCAAAAACAAGTTAGACGTCCTCTACTTTGTTGTTGCATGTTTTACGTGGCTGCTACGGGCTTAAGTAAGAACCAATCTCACCTACGTATCAAAACCACAACGATAGTTTGTCAAATAGACTCCGTTTTAACCTTCGCAAGGACCGGGCGTAGCCATACTTGGTTCAACTAAAGTTGGAGAGGCAGTCGCCCGCAAGCCATCTCTGTGCAAAGCACGTCGAGGGAACCGGTCTCGCGTAAGCGTACGCGTAAGGTTGGTCCGGGTCGTCTCGTCCAACAATACCGCCGAACCAAAGTATGACATGCTGGTAGGCAGTATGACTTGTATCGTCCACAACTTACTTGTGTTCTACTCGTGCATATAACATCAACATCATTAACCTAGGCTCTGATGCCACTGTTGGGTTTCGTAGTAATTTCAAAAAATTTCCTACGCGCACACAGGATCATGTGATGCATAGCAACGAGGGGAGAGTGTTGTCCACGTACCCAACGCAGACCGACTGCGGAAGCGATGACACGACGTAGAGGAAGTAGTCGTACGTCTTCACGATCCAACCGATCAAGCACCGAAACTACGGCACCTCCGAGTTCGAGCACACGTTCAGCTCGATGACGATCCCCGGACTCCGATCCAGCAAAGTGTCGGGGAAGAGTTTCGTCAGCACGACGGTGTGGTGACGATCTTGATGAACTACAGCAGCAGGGCCTCGCCTAAACTCCGCTACAGTATTATCGAGGAATATGGTGGCAGGGGGCACCGCACACGGCTAAGGAATCGATCACGTGGATCAACTTGTGTCAACTTGTGTGTTTAGAGGTGCCCCTGCCTCAGTATATAAAGGAGGAGAGGAGGGGAGGCTGGCCGGCCAAAGGGGGGAGGCGCAGGAGAGTCCTACTCCCACTGGGAGTAGGATTCCCCCTCCAATCCTAGTCCAACTAGGATTCCTCGGAGGGGAAAAGAGGAGGAGGGGGCCGGCCACCTCTCCTAGTCCTAATAGGACTAGGGGAAGGGGGGGCGCGCAGTCCATCTAGGGCAGCCCCTTCTCTTTTCCACTAAGGCCCACTATGGCCCAAATAGCTCTCGGGGGGTTCCGGTAACCCTCTCGGTATTCCGGTAAAATCCCGATTTCACCCGGAACACTTCCGATATCCAAATATAGGCTTCCAATATATCAATCTTTACATCTCGACCAATTCGAGACTCCTCGTCATGTCCGTGATCACATCCGGGACTCCGAACAACCTTCGGTACATCAAAATGCATAAACTCATAATATAACTGTCATCGTAACCTTAAGCGTGCGGACCCTACGGGTTCGAGAACAATGTAGACATGACCGAGACACGTCTCTGGTCAATAACCAATAGCGGGACCTGGATGCCCATATTGGCTCCTACATATTCTATGAAGATCTTTATCGGTCAGACCGCATAACAACATACGTTGTTCCCTTTGTCATCGGTATGTTACTTGCCCGAGATTCGATCGTCGGTATCCAATACCTAGTTCAATCTCGTTACTGGCAAGTCTCTTTACTCGTTCCGTAATACATCATCTCACAACTAACATATTAGTTGTAATGCTTGCAAGGCTTATGTGATGTGTATTACCGAGAGGGCCCAGAGATACCTCTCCGACAATCGGAGTGACAAATCCTAATCTCGAAATACGCCAACCCAACATCGACCATTGGAGACACCTGTAGTACTCCTTTATAATCACCCAGTTACGTTGTGACGTTTGGTAGTACCCAAAGTGTTCCTCCGGTAAACGGGAGTTGCATAATCTCATAGTCATAGGAACATGTATAAGTCATGAAGAAAGCAATAGCAACATACTAAACGATCGGGTGCTAAGCTAACGGAATGGGTCATGTCAATCAGATCATTCTACTAATGATGTGACCTCGTTAATCAAATAACAACTCATTGTTTATGGTTAGGAAACATAACCATCTTTGATTAACGAGCTAGTCAAGTAGAGGCATACTAGTGACACTATGTTTGTCTATGTATTCACACATGTATTATGTTTCCGGTAAATACAATTCTAGCATGAATAATAAACATTTATCATGATTATAAGGAAATAAATAATAACTTTATTATTGCCTCTAGGGCATATTTCCTTCACCGTGATCTGGGATCTTCCTCCGGTTCTAGTTCTCAGAAGCGCCGGATTTGGGTTCCAAACTCCGCTCTTCCTTCCGGTTATACACCGAGGCCATCTTATGTGGTGCCTCCTCCAGCTCAGTCGTATGTTCTAACCAGGCCTACTGGTAGACCGCTTGTCAGTGCGGGTCCACGTCCAACTTCAGGGACTTGCTTCACATGCGGGAAGCCAGGACACTATGCACGTGACTGCTCTTAGAGTAGTTATGCTCCACCCCAGCCCGAGAAGTCCGTTGGCTGTGTTAAACCACCATGCAAGATGATCAGTGTCAAGTCAGCTCCCACTGAACATGGACGTGTGCATCACGTCTCAGCTAAAGACGCTCATGATGATCCAGATGTCATTCTTGGTACACTCCTTGTCAATTGTCATCCAGCATCGGTTCTGTTCGATACTGGAGCATCTCATTCCTTCATTTCTGAAAGCTATGCTAACTTGCACAACATGTCATTTTGTGATATGCCCTCTCCACTAGTCATTCAAATTCCTGGATCCAAATGGCAAACCTCCAGTGTAAGCCATGGTAACGAAATCCTTGTTGACAGACTTGTATTCCTTGCCTCACTTATAGCCCTCAAGTCTACAGATATTAACATCATCTTGGGTATGGACTGGATGACAGCTCACTATGCCAAGATTGATTGTTACACCAGGTCCGTTCAGCTTACACATCCATCTGGCAAGATAGTCAATGTCTCCACTAGAGTTGCTAAGCGTCAGCTCTATTCTCTTAATGCCAGCCCTCTTCCAGACCTTGAAGATATCCCGGTAGTCCATGACTTTCCGGATGCCTTTCCAGAGGAACTGCTAGGTGTTCCACCTGACAGAGATGTAGAGTTCGTCATAGATCTTATCCCAGGAACCGCCCCAATTTCTAGGAGACCTTACAAGATGGCACCCTTAGAACTAGCCGAGCTTAAGAAACAACTTGATGAGTCCTTGCAAAAGGGTTTCATCCGTCCTAGTTCTTCTTCTTGGGCTTGCCCCGTCCTCTTCATCAAGAAGAAGGATGGTACGGATCGGATGGTTGTAGATTATCGTCCCGTTAATTTGGTCACGATAAAGAACAAGTATCCGCTCCCCAGGATCAACGACCTGTATGATCCGCTCGCTGGATCCTCAGTCTTCTCCAAGATGGATTTGAGGTTAGGCTACCACCAAATCAAGATCAGAAATGGGGACATTCCCAAAACGGCTTTTGTCACTCGTTATGGCCGGTACGAGTACACCATCATGTCTTTTGGTCTAACCAACGCTCCAGCTACTTTCTCCCGCTTGATGAACTCGATCTTCATGGAGTACTTAGATAAGTTCGTCGTGGTTTACCTCGATGATATTCTTATTTACTCGAAGAACGAGGAAGAGCATGCCGAACATCTTAGACTTGTGTTAGAAAAACTCAGAGAGCACCGCCTTTATGCCATGTTCTCCAAGTGCGAATTTTGGTTGCCAGAAGTGACCTATCTAGGCCACGTAATCTCTGGTAAGGGCATTGCTGTCAACCCCGAGAGAGTTAAGGCCGTTCTCGATTGGACTCCACCTGAAACAGTCAAACAAGTTAGGAGTTTCCTTGGTCTAGCCAGCTATTGCCGCCGTTTTGTTGAAAACTTCTCCAAAGTAGCCAAACCCCTCACGGAACTTCTCAAGAAAGATAAAAAGTTTGAGTGGTCCCCAGAGTGTGAGTACAGTTTTCAGGAACTGAAAAGACGTCTGACTTCTGCTCCCATACTTGTGCCACCGGATTTCACTAAAGACTTTGTTATCTACTGCGATGCCTCACGACAAGGACTAGGTTGCATTCTTATGCAGGATCGTCATGTGATTGCCTATGCATCTCGACAGTTGCATCCACATCAGGAGAATTATCCTACACATGATCTAGAGCTTGCAGCCGTAGTCTATGCACTCAAGACCTGGCGACATTACCTTCTTGGTAAACATTGCGAGATCTACACCGATCACCAGAGTCTCAAGTATATCTTCACCCAACCAGATTTGAACCTTAGGCAAAGACGTTGGTTGGAGTTGATCACAGATTATGATCTAGGGATTACCTACACCCCAGGCAAAGCTAATGTCATGGCTGATGCGCTAAGCTGTAAATCCTATTGCAACAACCTCATGTTGCAGCAAGGCCAACCACTTCTCCATGAGGAATTATGTAAGCTTAATCTTCACATTGCTCCTCACGGATTCCTTTCTACCTTGGTGGCGAAACCTACTCTTATAGATCATATCATAGAAGACCAGAAGCATGATACGGGGATTACCCGGATCAAGAGAAACATTGCCAAGGGTATTGCTGGTAGTTTCTCTATAGATGATCGAGGTGTCGTTTTCTTTGGGAACCACCTGGTGGTTCCCAAGAAGCAACATCTTCGGCATCTAATACTTAAGGAAGCTCATGAATCTCCTTTCACGATTCATCCCGGTAGTACTAAGATGTATCAAGACCTACGCCAGAGGTTCTGGTGGACTAGGATGAAGAGAGAAATTGCTCAGTTTATTGCCAACTGTGACGTTTGTCATCGCGTTAAGGCAAAGCATCAGAGACCTGCTGGCACTCTTCAGCCCTTATCCATTCCTGAGTGGAAATGGGATAAAGTTGGTATGGACTTCATCACCGGCTTTCCCAGGACCAAGAAAGGGAATAACGCTATCTTCGTAGTCATTGATCGTCTCTCCAAAGTGGCGCACTTCCTACCTGTTCGAGAGAGTATCACCGCTAGTCAGCTTGCTGACTTATATATTTCTTGAATAGTTTCACTTCATGGTGTTCCACTAGAGATCAATTCAGACCATGGTAGTCTTTTCACTTCTCATTTCTGGGAGAGTTTCCAAACTGCCATGGGAACCCATCTTTCCTTCAGTACCTCTTTCCACCCTCAGTCGAGTGGTCAGGTGGAAAGGGGCAACCAAATTCTCGAAGACATGCTTAGAGCTTGCGTTATCTCATTCGGTATGGATTGGGAGAAATGTCTTCCTTTCGCCGAGTTCGCGTATAACAATAGCTATCAATCCAGCCTCAAGAAAGCTCCTTTTGAGGTTCTCTATGGATGAAGATGTCGAACACCTTTGAACTGGTCAGAAACCGGTGAAAGACAATTCTTTGGACCGGACATGATCCAGGAGGCAGAAGAGCAAGTTCGCATCATTCGTGAGAATTTGAAAACAGCCCAGTCTCGTCAAAAGAGCCAGTATGATCGTCATCATAAGGATATGACTTATGAAGTTGGCGATAAAGCTTACCTTCGGGTTACTCCTTTGAAGGGTACCCATCGTTTCGGTATCAAGGGCAAGTTGGCTCCTCGTTACATTGGTCCTTTTCGTATTCTCGCTAAACGAGGAGAGGTTGCCTACCAGTTGGAACTACCCCCACATCTCTCTCGAGTTCATGATGTCTTCCACGTCTCTCAACTCAGGTGTTGCTTCTCGGATCCCATCCGCGAAGTGGACCACGAAACGCTTGATCTCCAAGATAACCTCACATACAGAGAGTACCCGGTTTGCATTCTTGATCAAGCAGAGCGTGTCACTCGACGTCATAACATCAAGTTTCTCAAGGTACAGTGGTCTCATCATTCCGAGAGAGAAGCTACTTGGGAGCGAGAAGATCGTCTTCGATTGGAGTACCCCACCTTCTTTCCGTCGACCCATGAATCTCGGGACGAGATTCTTTCAAGTGGGGGCGAGTTGTCACATCCCTAGTTCTGGTATGCTCAAGGCCAGCTAGTCAGTTGTGCATCATTTTTAAATTCCATTTAATTTTGAAATGAGGACTTGTGAAACCCTCAGAATCATCTCTGAAAATGACCCAAATAAAAATTGTTCCAAAAAGGTCCAAGAAAATGTTCATGTTTCTCTCTGAAAATATTGGTCAGAGGTAAAATTCAAACAAATATTTTAGGAGCTCATGGATATTTATTTTGGCCATTTGGATTAATCCGAGTAATTATTTGCTTTGGATATATATTGTTATATATATAATATTGTCCAAAAACTATGCCATTTATTAAGGAGCTCTGGAATAATATAACTAGCTTCTATAAAAATTGGCATAAGAAAATAAAATGGTTTAGTATTTTTATTAAACCAAACAAATGTCAGAAAAATAGAAAAGAAATAAAAGAGGAAAACCCTACCTGGACTTACCCGCGGCCTGGCACTATGTGGCCTGGCCCAGCGGCCCAGCAGGCCGGCCCAGCCAGCTGGCCGACGCCAGCCGTCCCCTTCCTCGCGCCAGGAGGACAGGGGCACGCGCCGGCGCGCGCGGCCACGCATCCGGCTGGGGCCACATCTCCCCGCCACCTCCTGCTTCTCCCCCTCGTCGTCTAGATGCCCTGCGCGACGCCACGCGCCGCCCCGACCGCTCTCACTCTCCCCCTGTTCTCTCCCTCGCCGTTTCCCCACCATGCTCGAACGCTACCGTCGCCGCCGCATGCCGTTGCCGTAGTCACCGCCTCCCCCTCGCCTCTCCGACACGCGCAGGAGCTCCGCCTCCTCGCTCTGAAGCTCTCCGCCGAGCCACACAAGCCGGAGCACCCCGTGGAGCCGTCGCCGTCGCCTTCATCACCTCCGGCCGCCGCAGATCTCCATCGCCGCTTCGTCGTCTCCAGCGCGTCCCCGTCCACAACAAGCAGCCCTGCAAGTCCGTCGTGAGCCCTGCTTCTTCTCCCCTCTCTCCCCTGGTCGTGCTCGCCCTCTAGCTGTCATCTCCACCATGGCCGAACCTTCGCCGCCGCCGAGCTCGCCGTCGACGCAGCTCCGGTGACCATTTGGTCACCCCGGCAAGTCCAACAAGCTTGTAAGGCCCTGTAGAGCATCCCTAGCGCTTTGCTTCTCTCGTCTTCGAGCTCCAAATGCGCTCCCGTGCACGACCAAACTCCGGCGGCCGCAACCAAGCTCGCCGCCGCCGACTCCGGCCATCCCAGGCCCAGCCACGGCCACCGGCCGACGCGCCATCGAGCTGGCTCTCCAACGCGCCTAGCCGCGCATCATTTGGAGCACCAGAGAGGAAACCCGGGGCACAAGTTCGTCGTGGATCTCGCCGGCGACTAACCGCCGGTGGGTTTGACTTGTTTGACCTGGGGTTTCACCCCCCCAGGGTCACTGACGCGTGGGCCATGCCCTTGTTTAGTTTAGGTGTTAGTCTAGTTAGCGCTAATTAACTCAGTTAATTAGTTGTCTCTCTGACAGGTGGGCCCAGGCCCTAATTAACCTAGGTTAGTGCTAACCTAACACTAACTAACTCTGTTAGTTAGATGTTACACTGACATGTGGGTCCTAGCCGTCAGGTTTGACCTGGTCAGCACCGTTGACCTGCTGACGCAATAATATATTTTCTGGAATTAAAATAAATCAGGAAATTCCAGAAAATGTTCAAAACTTCAAAAAATCATAGAAATTCAACCGTAACTCAGATTGAAATAATTTATATATGAAAAATTATCAGAAAAATGCAATCTTTCCATCTGTACCAGTTTCATGCATGACAAACCAACATATACCTACTGTATAAGTGAAAACATGTAAATGGCATTTATAAGAGCTTAATTTGGAGTTGCATTTGAACCCTTGATTCAAATGGACTTCATTCATTTTGAATACTAGTTGCATTAGCTCAAACAGCATCACATCTTCATGCCATGTTCATGCATCATTTTGTTGCATATGCTTGTGTTTTGATTGCCGACACTGTTCCTTCTCGATAGGTCCTGCTCCGGAGTCCGTTCCAGAGTACCTGTCTGAGGAGCAGTGCCTTCCTTGTTGATATACCAGGCAAGCAAACCCCCTTGTTCATTCCGTTAAAATCCTACTCTCTCGCTCCTGCTCTTTGTTATCGCATTAGGACAACAATGATTCATCTTCTACTTTGTGATGCGGTCGTTGAACCCATTCCTCTGCATGAGCTGTCATTGCCACAGTAAATAGTTGAAACCCACTAGCATGTGTAGGAGTTGATTGAGCCATGTTGTGTTCCTACCATGCTATGCCTGCAATTGCTTAGAGTTGTGTTAGGTTTGATTCATTGGGAATGAATTAGAGTGTTACGATATGTTCTGGTGCTGAGAATTAAGTGTGTGAACATGATTTGGTAAAGGTAGCGGTGAGAGGCCATGTAGGAGTACATGGTGGGTTGTCTCACTGGAACCGTCCTTAAGCACTGAGTTCTGTGTATGTTGTCCAATGACTCGATACTACCACACATTGGGTTCTGGTAACTCGGCCCCTCTCGACTTATTAACCAACTTGGTCTCTGTCCAGGAGTCGCAACTAGTTTCTGGTGTTTGTAGGTAGTGTTAGTAGTCTACCAAGTGGCGCCCGGCCAGGTGGGCTTGGGACAGAATAGGCACAGTGGCACGGTGTACCAAGTGGCACCCGGATGGTGGGCTTGGGAACCCTGCTCACATCGTTTGGGGCCGTGAGCGACACCCCGGCCGGATCTCCTTGCGGATGGAACCTAAATAGGCGATAAACCTGGATTAGAGTCTTGTGTGGTTAGTCAGGTCGTGGCCGACACCCTCGCCAGGCTTCCACTTGAAGGTTGCCGAGATACATGACGTGTACATGGCGGTAAGTGGCGAGAGCGTGTGTGAAGAAGTACACCCCTGCAGGGTTAACATGATCTATTCGAATAGCCGGGTCCGCGGTTATGGACTTCTTGGATGCTTACATGGTACATAGACAACTTGAAGTGGATACTCTAAAATGCTCAAGACATAGTGTGAGTGCTATGGATGGCCTTCTCGTAGGGAGACGGGGATGAATCCATAGTAGCGTATTGTGTGGTGATTAGTGGACTCGTGTACGTTGTCTCACCTCAAAGAAGTTCTGGTAGTCGTAGAACAGGATAGCCACAGAGTCAAAGCTGGCTTGCTGCAACTAAACCCCACATTACCCTCTTGATACAAATGCATGTATGATAGGATCTGATGTAAGTCTTGCTTAGTACCTTTGTACTCATGTTGCTTTATTTATGTTTTTGCAGCGGAGACTTTGGTCTTACTAGTGTCTTGTGGACTTCGACGAGTAGCTTGTACCTCAGCTATGATCTTGATCGGATGTTGTAGATAGTCAGGCTCTTCAGCCTTTTTCATTTGTAGATGTCTGTACTCAGACATGTAATGCTTCCGCTTGTTGCTTGTATGCTCTGTATGATGGGTCCTGTGACCCTGTTTGCAATAAATGCTATGATGGATCTTCGAGCCTTATCTATATGAGTTGTTGAGTTATGCTGTGATGCCATGTTGTACAACACATACTTGCATGTTATGCGTACGTGTAATGTGTATTGCTATGTGTGGGATTTGACTATCTAGTTGTTTATCCTTAGTAGCCTCTCTTACCGGGAAATGTCTCCTAGTGCTTCCACTGAGCCCTGGTAGCTTGCTACTGCTCCGGAACACTTAGGCTGGCCGGCATGTGTCCTTCTTCATTCCTGTGTCTATCCCTTCAGGGAAATGTCACGCGATGAATACCGGAGTCCTGTTAGCCCGCTACATCCCGGTTCACCGGAGTCCTGTTAGCCCAGAGCTACAGCCTGGATTCACTCGCTGATGACCGACACGTTCGATGCTGGGTCATGGATGCCTGTCCCTGTAAGTTTGTGCCACTTGGGGTTTACGACTAGCCATGTTAGCCCGGGCTTCTTATCATATGGATGCTAGCGACACTATCATATACGTGTGCCAAAAGGCGCAAACGGTCCCGGGCAAAGGTAAGGCGACACCCGTGGGGATACCGTGCGTGAGGCCGCAAAGTGATCTGAGGTGTTACATGCTAGATCGATGTGGCATTGAGTCGGGGTCCTGACATGAAGAAATTTATGAAGAGATTCATGATGGATCCTTGAATAAAAAGCATGATTGCAACGATTTTACTATAAATTCTCTTGATGTCAATTTTGCTAATAATATGCAAAACCATAAGCTTGGGGATGCTAGTTTTGCTATGTCTACTACTTGTTGCAATGTTCACGATTGGGGTGATTCTTCTTATGATCTTGAAAATTTATTTAAGCCCCATGATGAATATGAGATTGATAATAGTGTTTGCAATAATATTGAAAGTGGGTTTGGAAGAGTGTCAACTTTAGATCCCACATATTTGGAGTATGTTCAATCTTATGATATTTTTGATAAAACTGGGTTTGGATATGTCATGACTTTAGTTAATGTTAATTCCACTATCTTGGAAGAGTGTTGTCGGTGTACTAGAGTAGGGGTACCCTAGTATTCGAACTTGTGCATGGGCAGCTGCAGCAACCCGCGGCAAGGCTTGCCGGGTGACCGCCAAGGTCCTCCGTGGTTCCTTTGGAGCCATTCAAGAACAAAGTATTCAAGCCAAGGAGACAAGGCCCCGGCAAGAGGAGCTTGCCGGGAAGGCCAACCAAGGCATAAGAACAAAGTATTCAAGCCAAGGAGACAAGGCCCCGGCAAGAGGAGCTTGCCGGGAAGGCCAACCAAGGCATCTCAAGGAACTTGCCGCGACGCGCCACGCGTCCTGGCGAGGCCCGGTGAGCGACAAGCTTCCGGACGCGACAAGAGAACGACCGCGTCAAGGCGCTTGCCGCGGCAAGCTACCACTCTGTACCCGCGCTCCAGCACATCCACCAACGTGTCGCCCTGGGACCTTTCCCGGCGCGCGTGGCAGGAGGCTGTGCAGCCAGCGGTGCGCGGTGGCAAGAGACGCTGACAAGATTGCCATCGTGGCGAACGGTGGCGTCCCTGACGGTCCCTTTTTGCACTATTTGGGTGACGTAGACGGGCATTTAATGCCTTTGTCCCCTGCCGTCAGGGTTAGGTATGATACACTGTACATGTTGTTGTACCAACCACAATTCCTATTCCATTTTTACCCTTATCTACGTTGCCACCTGTCGGTGACCCCTTTAGCATATAAAAGGAGGCCCATGCGCAACGTAGAAAGGGGTTCGAAGGGAGAAAAACACTCACGCTCGGTCTCGTCAGCAGCTAGAGTGTACTGTAGCACTCAGCGCTCCCGAGCAAGAACTCAATACACTCAGACATGCAGCAGTAGGAGTGTTATCTCTCCGGAGAGCTCCGAAGCTGGGTAAACCACTCGTGTGCTTCGCCTCGATCCGCTCTTCATGCGACCTCCGCCCCCCGCCGAACCGAAAGGGGCCCGGTCCGCTGGCCCCATAGGTGTTCGTGGATCAGCCTCCCCGACATCTCTGGCGCGCCAGGTAGGGGGCGTTGAGGTTGTGTGAACCTGATCCGGCGTTCACACAAGCTAGATCTTCATCTTCTTCATCGACATGCCACCGAAGAAGAAGGCTTCGGCGGCAGCTGTTCCGTCCACGTCGATCCCACCACCACCGGAGCGAACGAGTGGTGGGGTAGACGCCGGCGGAAGAATGGGCATCGACGAGGGAGCCCACGGTGCTGCCAGGTCCAGGGACAAGGCTGCGCAGACCTCGGCATCCGTACATGCACCGCGCCCATCTCAGGAGGCGCAGGACCGATAGCGTCATGGTATTCGCAGTGCCATACGTTTGTTGGACCAAGATCAAGCTGGTGGATCTCAGGGTGCTCGAGACCAGCATGCACGCCAACATGCTGGCACGAGCGAGACATGGTCGCCTGGACGGGATACTGCTCCTTCTAACATAGTTAGAAGTCCGAGCATATCCCGCTCCTCGCGCCGTTCACCACTGCCGCCCACCACTCCAGCAGAAGCTTTGGCGCGAGCTCAACTGCTCCTAGATTACCCTCCAACGGCAGATAAGATCGATGAATGGAGGGCCACCATTCAGAGTCTCATCGGCTTCGCCAACGGCGACACTCCGCGGTAGGACTGCCGGGCACGAGCCGATGGCGACGAAATTGGTGGGGGTGCAACCACCATGCACTCTCCACCCCGAAGGCCAAGATCGCCGACTCGCCGGATCCACCTCGACAGCGACTGCACCGCATCATCAGATCCACGAGCTCGTCGCGATCAGCGCCAAGTTCTTCACGAACAATAGCAAGAAGACGCTCGAACTTGCATCGAGCGCCGAAGAGAAGTGCGGTGTCAATCAGACCAGCGCGCTGGGCCCTCTGTCGACATGCATGCACCAGGGGAACCAGGCGACTTGTCGTACGCGGTAGGTTGCCCTGCGTTCACTCGTGAGCTGCGGCAAGTCCAGTGGCCCAGCACGAAGAATTTCAAGCCAGATGTACCAGAGAAGTACGACGGCAAGTCGCATCCGTTGGAGTTCCTCAGCATCTACACCATCATGGTGCAAGCTGCTGGGGGGCGGGACGACAAGATCATGGCCAACTACTTCCCGCTGGTGCTCAAGCCCAACGTCAGATCCTGGCTCATGCACTTGCCGGACAACTCCATATCCTCCTGGGCAGACCTATGCCATCAGTTTGTCGGCGCCTTGACAGGCGGCCACAAGCCTCATGGCCAAGAGAGCGACCTTCATCTGCTCGCCCAGAAGGAAGGAGAGCCCCTGCACAAGTACATTCAGAGATTCAGCCGCGTACAGCACAACATCCCAGATGTCCACCCTACCGCGGTAATCAACGCGTTCCATCAGAACGTGCGAAACCGCAGGATGCGGGAAGAGATGGCGATGTGCAAGATCAGAGACGTCAGTGAGCTATATGCCCTGGCCGACAAGTGTGCACGTGCTGAGGAAGGGAGGAAACTCCCCGGAGAGAATACAGAAGCAGGAGGATCTGACATTGAGGAGGCTGCCCCGGCAAAGAAAACCCGGCGGCGGAACAATAGGAAGAAGAAAGGCAAAGATGTGTTAGTCGTTGAGCAGTCCGGCAACGGAGGTGGCGCCAAGAAAGCCAAAGCTGGTAGCTCCGGCGGCACCAACTACCAGGCTGTGGCGGTCGCCGACAAGCAGGACGGCACCAACAAGCAGTACTGCAAGATCCACCGCACCAAGGGCCATGACCTCTAGAGCTGCAAGAAGGTCGAGCAGCTTGTCGAGCAGCAAAAGGCTGAATACGAGCGACGTGACAAGGAGAAGACCCAGGAAGGTGCTGGAGGAGCCGGCAAGAAACGCCCCGCCCGAGGAGGACTCCACGGCAAGGCCAAGCAGCGGCAAGGAGATAGATCTCCCCGCGGTCGCGACAAGGATGAAGATGACGACGACGATGAAGATATGGATGATGACGAGACCGATGAGCAGGAGTTCCAGAAAGCCACAGAGGTCCTGTGCATTGACGGCGGTGCTTCTTTGCATACTTCCCACCGCCAGCTCAAGCAGTGGGTGCGGGAAGTCAATGCGGCAGAACCACCCGTCGAGTCACGCAAGCCTCTAAAATGGTCCAGCACGCCTATCATCTTTGATATTGAGGACCACCCTAATCGCATAACTGCGGTCGGGTGCTTGCCGATGTTGGTTTCACCAACTATCCGCAACCTCAAGGTCACTAAGATGCTAGTTGACGGCGGGGCCAGCTTGAACCTGATCTCCTCCGCGGTACTCCAGAAACTCCAGATCCCTGATGGCGACCTTGAAGAGACCAGCACATTCCAAGGAATCAATCCGGGAAGGAGCAAGCCGAAGGGAAAGGTCACGTTGCCGGTGACATTTGGCAGCGAGTTAAACTTCAGGACTGAGAGGGTCACTTTTGACGTTGCTGACTTTCCATTGCCTTACAATGGGATACTCGGCCATCCAGCACTCGCCAAATTCATGGCAGCCTCTCACTATGCATACAACGTGCTGAAGATGCCAGGCCCGATAAGTGTCATCTTTGTCCCCGGCGACAAGAAGGATGCCCTTATCTGCGCCGACAAGATCTACCAGGAAGCAGCATCCACAACAGATCGCAAGTCACTTGCCGTTGAAGCTCCCGGGGCGAAGAAGAAGACCAAGTCCGGCAAGAGTTCTGATGCCCACTCCGGCAAGCGCACCTCTTCGGAGTGCTGCGCTACCGTCGAGGATGCACCATCAAGCCCCACCGGCAAGTGTAAGAAGACAATGGCAGCTCCACCAAAGACCAAGAAGGTGTTCGCCAAGGAGGATGGCGCTGGTGGTACCTTTACCATCAGTGCCACTCTCGACCCTAAATAGGAAAGCGCGCTCGTTGCTTTCCTGCGGGCGAACATCGACGTATTTGCGTGGCAACCGTCTGACATCCCCGGTGTTCCCAGGAAAGTAATCGAGCACCATCTTGCCGTCTGTCCTCATGTGCGGCCCGTCAAGCAGAAAGTCAGCAAGCAAGCAGTGGAGTGCCAAGAATTCATCGCAGAAGAAATCAAGAAATTGGAAGCAGCAGACCTTGTCAGAGGAGTGCTCCATCCTACGTGGTTGGCCAACCCTGTAGTCGTGCGCAAGGCAAACGGGAAATGGAGGCTTTGTATCGACTTTACCGATGTCAATAAAGCTTGTCCCAAAGACCCGTTTCCCTTGCCGCACATCGACCAGATTGTTGACTCCACGGCCGGATGTGACTTGCTTTCATTTCTTGATGCATACTCAGGATACCATCAGATCTTCATGGCAGAAGAGGATGAGGAGAAGACCGCATTCATCACCCCATGTGGCACATATTGTTTCGTACGGATGCCTTTCGGTTTAAAGAATGCTGGTTCAACATTTGCAAGGGTAGTCCATGACGCTTTTGAGCCGCAAATACACAGAAATGTGGAAGCCTACATGGATGACATAGTGGTCAAGAGCAAGGACAAGGCGACTCTGATTCAAGATTTAGACGAAACCTTTGCAGATCTGCGCAAGATCAACCTCAAGCTTAACCCCGAGAAGTGTGTGTTTGGAGTCCCCTCCGGCAAGCTTCTCGGGTTCTTCGTGTCTCAGCGGGGAATTGAAGCCAATCCCGACAAGATCAAGGCCATTGAGCAGATTGAAGCACCAAAGCGCGTCAAGGATGTACGAAGACTTGCCGGTTGCGTAGCTGCTCTCAGCAGGTTTATCTCTAGGTCTGCTGAGCGCGCCCTGCCATTTTTTAAAATATTGAAAAAGGCAGGTCCAATGAAATGGACTCCGGAAGCGGAGGCTGCATTGCAGGACTTAAAGAGATACCTGCCCTCCACTCCAACACTTGTCGCACCTAAGCCACAAGACAAGTTGCTGCTATATATAGCGGCAACCAATCAAGTGGTTAGTGCTGCGTTAGTAGCGAAGAGGAAGGCGGATGATGAGCCAGCAACCACGGCAGATGCATCCAGCGACAAGCAGAGGACTTCACCGGCAAGCTCTGGTCCCGACAAAGATGGATCCGCGCAGACACGTGAGAAGATACAGAAAAGAATGGTGCAACGCCCAGTTTACTTTGTCAGTTCCCTTCTGCAGGGGGCTAGGTCAAGGTACTCTGGTGTGCAGAAATTGCTTTTCGGCCTCCTCATGGCCTCGAGAAATCTGCGCCATTACTTTCAAGAACATGAGATCACAGTCGTCACTCGTTTTCTGCTGAAGAGGATACTGCAAAATCCAGAAGGAACAGGCAGGATTGTCGAGTGGGCACTGGAACTGTCAAGCTTTGGCCTCAAGTTTGAGAGCACTTCAACTATCCAAAGCAGAGCATTGGCGGAGTTCATAGCAGAATGGACGCCAACACAAGATGAAGAAATTCCAGAAACGAGCATCCCCGTCAAGGAAGCAAGCAAAGAGTGGCTGATGTACTTTGATGGTGCCTTTTCGCTGCAAGGCGCCGGTGCGGGCGTGCTACTTGTTGCACCCACCGGAGAGCACCTCAAGTACGTAGTCCAGATGCACTTTCCCAAGGAGCAAGCAACGAACAATACCGCAGAGTATGAAGGTTTGCTTGCCGGTCTCAGGATCGCAGCAGACCTTGGGATCAAGAAGCTCATTGTCAGGGGTGACTCACAGCTTGTCGTCCGCCAAGTGAACAAGAATTATCAGAGTCCGTTGATGGAAGCTTACGTTGATGAAGTGAGAAAGCTAGAAGAGCACTTTGACGGCCTACAGATGGAACATGTTCCAAGAGCTCAGAACGACATTGCCGATGGCCTGTCGAAGTGCGCCGCACTTAAGTTACCTGTGGAACCAGGGATCTTTATGCTCAAACTGCATCTATAACGCCATCAACTGGACAGAGCAAGAAGAGGAAGTTGATTTCTGGTGACTATTTTCCGGCAGAGCTCCCCGAAGCCGCCGCCAAGAAGGTCCCCAAGATCAACACCAAGGGTGCTGAGGAGCAGTCTGCTCCGGCAAGCCTTAGGGTTTGTTCCATTGAAGCAGACGCTCCCGACAAGTTTTGCTCCGGCAAGCTTGCCGGGGAACGTCAAGCTCCGGCTGAGCCGCAGGTTCTCGCCGTAGAAGCGGATGTTCCCGCAGCAGCAGATGTGCCTTTAGTCCTTGTTGTCGAGCCGCAAGCTCCAGCATGGGCACAGCAGATTGTCCGTTTCCTTCAGACAGGAGAACTTCCCGAAGAGCAAGAAGAAGCGGAAAGAGTAGCCCGGCAGTCAAGTATGTACCAGTTTGTCGACAACACACTGTACAGAAGAAGACTCAACGGCGTGAAATTGAAGTGTATTCACCGGGAAGACGGACAAAAGCTGTTGGCAGAGATACATGGAGGCATATGTGGTCACCACATTGGCGCAAGAGCACTTGCCGGCAAAGCGTTCCGGCAAGGTTTCTTTTGGCCGACAGCCCTCCAGGATGCAACTGCACAAGTAACCAAGTGTGAAGCGTGCCAGTTCCATTCCAAGCAGATACACCAGCCAGCTCAAGCTCTCCAGACGATCCCTTTATCCTGGCCATTTTCGGTCTGGGGGCTCGACATCCTCGGCCCCTTTCCCCGAGCTGTCGGGGGCTTTGAGTACTTGTACGTTGCAATCGACAAGTTCACAAAGTGGCCGGAAGTGGAAGCAGTGAGGAAGGTGACAGCACAGTCAGCAGTCAAGTTCTTCAGGTCGATTGTTTGCCGCTTCGGGATCCCTAACAGGATCATCACCGACAACGGCACACAATTCACGAGCCGCACCTTCATGCAGTACGTCCAAGATCTTGGCGCCAAGGTCTGCTTCGCTTCTGTTGCTCATCCGAGAAGCAACGGTCAAGCGGAGAGGGCAAATGCTGAAGTGCTGCGCGGGCTCAAGACCAGGACTTTCGACAGGCTGCGCAAGTGCGGAAAGAACTGGATTGAGGAGCTGCCGGTGGTTCTTTGGTCGGTCAGGACGACGCCAAATCGAGCCACTGGCCAGACACCTTTCGCTCTAGTCTATGGAGCAGAGGCAGTTCTCCCCACGGAACTCGTATACGGGTCACCTCGAGTGCTCGCTTATGATGAGCTTGAGCAAGAGCAGTTGCGACAAGATGACGCGCTGCTCCTTGAGGAGGACCGTCTTCAGGCTGCTGTACGAGCTGCTCGATACCAGCAAGCTTTGCGCCGCTACCATAGCCGCAAAGTTAATGCCAGAAGTCTCGAGGAAGGCGACCTTGTTCTTCGGCGCGTTCAGTCCGCCAAGAATTCCAACAAGTTGACGCCGAAGTGGGAAGGCCCTTACCGGGTGAAACGAGTCACTAGGCCTGGCGCTGTCCGCCTTGAGACCGAAGATGGCATTCCGGTGAGCAACTCCTGGAACATTGAGCATCTTCGTAAGTTTTACCCGTAAGGCGCGGTTGCCGGAACCTGTTCCGGCAACCACCTTTTGTACAAGTCTTGCCGATGTTGCATGTAATCCTTTGTACAAAGCCGGGCGCAGAACCCGTGCATAAGTAAAGCTCATGTGCTCCGCACATCTTGTCAATTTCATGCTTTCTACTTTTCTTTGCATGCATTATCTGACACTTTGTGCAGCACCTACCCCCGGTAAGCAATAACGAGCCGTAAGGCTCCGTATCTTTATTTTCTCTTCTTTCTCTTTCTCAAAGGAAGGAAGGTTCCCTCGCCCACAAGTTTGCCGGGGGAAAGGAGAAGATAATGGTGTGGACCAGGCGTCGTTCAAGGAAGTTTCGCCTTACCGGAAAGCAAACGACAGAAAAGCTAAGTTGCCAAAGTTTGAGCAATCAGTTTTAAAAAAATTTAAGTTATCTTCCTCGAACGACCGTGCTTTGTATGGAAAACCTGTGCACGGAGGAACCAACTCGTAGCTAGTTGTGCCCTTACTTTGTTTCAAGTCGGCTCAACAACTTAAGTGAGCTGCGACTAGTTGCGACAAGGTTTCTTGTCGGTAACGGCACCGCCAGCAGGCTGCTGATGTCCCGCACTCAGCACTCGCGGCTAAGGTGCCTGCGCCGACAAGTTCCTAAAAGCGTAGGGCAAAAACATACAAAGGAAGGAATCAAGTAAAGGAAATAACATAGCAATCGCTACCCAAAATAGAGTCATATTACAAGATAGCTTGTCGCAGCTCTAACAGATTGTTCTCATAACATGACCAGCACCGACAAGAAAAAGAGAAAACGGGCGGCCTAATCTACGCGATCGCCCTCAACCCTCTTGATCCCTCTCACCTTATCCACAATGGGTGCGACAAGGGTCTTGAGCGCTTCCAGATCAGCATCCGGCGGCAAGGTCCTGAGGACGTTGGTGAGGTTGAGGCCTGGGTTGCGGAAGGCCACCTTCACCAGCACCTTTTGAAGAGCTCCCGCGCTGATCTTGCGTGACTCGTCGGCCAGCTGCTTTGGGATTTTCTCCCGGAGTCGCTGGAGGGCCGTCGCCACGCCTTTGAAGAACAAGCTGAGCTTGGCGCTGGGTTGGAGGTGCTCATCGGAGGAGTACCCGAGATCCTCCATCCCCAGCTGCGCTAGCTCCCCGTCGATGGTTGCGGCAACATCCACGAGACCCTCGGTCCAGTGCTCCACGTTCTCCCTAAAAGTGTTCTGGGCGGCAGCAGCACTCTCCAGCAGCGCCTCGTCGGCCTTGATATTCTCCGACAAGGCCACCTCCCGCTCCCTGGCGCTGTCCAGCGTCTGAGTCAAAGTAACCAGCTTCAACTCAAGATCCGCGTTGGAGTCCTTGGCGGCGCTAAGCTCTTTGCTCCTCTCAGCGAGACGACCTTGCAGCTCGCCATGAGCGGCGGCGGCCTTCTCGCGCTCACGCTTGAGCGCAGCAAGCTCCTCGCCGCTCGCCTTGAGATCGGCCTCCAGCTGCGCCACCTTCGTCTCCAGCTCCTTCTTGGCAGCCTCGGCAGCTGCAGCAGCATCCTCTGCTTCCTTGAGAGCCCCGCCAAATGTTTGCTTGCGCGCGGCAAGCTCCTCCTCGTGGCTGTCAAGGTTGACCTTGCGCTGCGCCAACTCGCCTTCCTGCGCAGATAGCTTCTCAGCAACAAGCCACTGTTGCTCTTCAACTTCAGCCTTCTCAAGGAGGAAGGCTTTCCGCTCCTCGGTGACTTGCTCCCGCTCCTCTGCCAGGGACCAGAGAGTTTCCTGCCTGAAACCCCGGAGCTCCTCCGCAAGCTTCTCGATGTCCACTCCCGCCTTCGCGACAAGCGCTTCTCGGGATACTAGCTTGGCCTGTCGGGCACGGTAGAGCGACAACAGCTTCTGCAGCAGCTGCTCCTCCTCAGGGTCGTCGCTGCTGCTGCTTGGCGCGTCGACCAGCGTCAGCCCAGCGGAGGCGAGAACCTCTCCATCCAAGATTTCTCCTTTGATCGGCGCCCTGGAGCTTGACGCCCAGGGGAGCTTGATGAAGATGCCATCGCCGGCCTTCAAATAGGCGCCGGGCTAGGGCTCTTCGGAGCCTGGCGCGGCAGCAGCGGCGGAGGGATCGGCGGTTGGCGTAGCACCTAACGCTCTTGCGGCCTCGGGGCCGTCAGCGCGATCGCCGGATCCCTGGCCAGCTTCTGCGACGGCAGCTTTGGCGGCCTCTTCGCCGGCGGGATCATCAGCGCCGGCTTCTCCTTCGGTCGCAACGGCGTCGTCGGTATTGCTGCGCGCTTTCTCCTCGCCGGCGACCTCGGTTTCCATCGGCTCCATGGCAGATGGATCTGACGAACGGAAAAAGAAGAAAAATCAAGCAAATGTCCAAAAAGAAAATCAGAAGAAGAAGAACCCAAGGGAAGTTTTCAAGCAAGACGATTACCTGTACTAGGACCTGCAGTCATGGTCTCAACCACCGGAGGGTCGCTGGTGCTGTCCCTTGAAGGAGAACTGTCCCTTGCCGGAGAATTCTCCCTTGCCGGGGAATCCTCCCTTGGCGGTGTAGTTGAAGCATATGGCATTTCGGGAGCGGCTTCCGGGCACTCCTGGTGAAGTTGCTCTGCTCCTACACAAACCAACAGTCAGATATCAGCAAAGAAAGAGCACCCATGCGCGCCTAACAGCAGGAAGTAAACCATATACTTACGCTGGGGGCTGCGCTGGGGGCTGCTTTGGGGAATAGTTACCGGGTCCGGCAAGGTGTTCTCGGACACACCCCCTGCTGTCGCGGTGGGTTCGTCCTCGATGACAATCACCGGGACCTTGGCTCTCTTCGCTGCTCTTTGGGCCAGTGTCCTGAAAAGGAATGGGTTCAGAGTGAAGCAAGTCAGATACAAGACAAAGCAACAAAATTGAAGAACTACAAGTACAGCAAAGAATCTTACTCTTCTTCTTCCTCGTCGGAGCTGAGCGCGGAGAGATCAAAGTCCGGCTCGTCTCCGGTGCGACGAGGCGAAGGAGTAGGTTCCCTTGTCCGCTTGGCAGGAGCAGTAGCGGTGGACCGGGAAGACCCCGCTCCAGTTGCCGTAGCGGCGTGAGGCGCTCCCGCGGCAATAGTGCTTGCCGCGGTAGAGTGTGTCGCACGGCACGGTGGCTGTTGACTCGTCTGCCGCCCCGCTACGTCCCCGGCCTTGCGGAGACGCCTTCTTGGTTGAGCTGGGGGCTCCGCTTGCGGCGAGCTAGCTGAAGGTGGGGAGGAGGAGGAGCCGATCTTCAACGAGTCGCTCACGCCCTCGGCGGGCTTGCTCGACTCAGCTTCAGGCCCGACAAGCTCCTCTCGCGCGACAAGCCTTGCCGCCTCTGCTGCCTCTGCCTCCTCCACGGTGAATCCGAGCTCGCCCGCGGCAGCGGCTGCTGCCGCCTCTTCCAGCCTGGTGGCAATGCGCTGCATCTCCGCATCGGTGGTGTTGCGGGTGAGGCTCTTTTGTTCATCGGGGCGGACCGGCACTTCTACCAGGCCGTCAAAGAACTCCTGCACGACGTCATCTGCAGGCTCTTGCCAAGTTGGGACAATTCCATGCGAATCGCACAGCGGCATCATTGCACGGATGCGGTCGAGCAAGGAGTTGTTGCACAGAGGAACGACACCCCTCGGCAACATGAACGCTTCGGGATGTTGAGGATCGCTCTTGAACAGTTCCAGGATCATCTCATCCAGTTCCAAGACAGTGAAGTTGAAGTTGAGGCCCGGGCGCAGCCTCATGAAATCCGCCGCATTCTGGAACTCCCAGGCGGGTCTCCTCCTCTCCTGCAGGGGGCGATGCGGCGGCGAAGAAAATCTGCGCCAACGGCGCCTACGGTGAGTCCGGCAAGCCTAAGGCGTAGGATCCGGGTGACGGCAATCTTCAGCCTATCGTCTTCCGGGGCCACGTTGCCCTAATCGTTGCCGCGCGCTATTGGGGCTTGGCGCTGGGCGGTAAATGGCTGCGGGTTCTCCTCGACAATCTAGCAACAGTCTGCTCTCCATTTCTCCCACTTGCTGCGGAGCTCTCCCTGCAGATATGCTTCCTTCTTGCCAGCTCTCGAGATCCAGGCGATTCCGCCAGATAAAGGCTCCCCTTTCTCAACTTGGGGCATAAAGAAGTGGCAGAAAAGAGCTACGTTTGGATAGACTCTGACAAAGTTTTCGCAGAGATGTGCGAAAACTGCCATGGTCAGAACAGCATTGGGGGTGAAGTCAAGGAGGCGGAACCCGTAGGTGTTCATGATATCGCAGAAAAATTCAGAGAAAGGCAGGCAGAGCCCGCAGTAGAAGAACAGCGCGAAGAAAGGGTATCCATTCGGAGCCAGTTCCGAAGCGGCAGCTGGGAGTACCTTCGTATGCGGATGCGCTCGCGTCTCCGTCGACCAGAAGAGGTAGTAGTACTCCCTCAGCTCCTTCGCGGCGAGCTGGGGGGGGGGGAGATTGCCCGCTCCTTTCGCAGCGCCGCGAGCCGCTGCGCCTCGGCCGACTTCACGACCTTCCCCTTGTCGGCTTTCGGAGCCATGGCGGAGGTGGTGGGGGAGATCGACGGCGTTGGTGATGCTGGTGGCGATGGGGGGCGGAGCGCTGCTCTCTTTCAACTTTGGGAAGAAGGGGGGAGCGGCGGAGATTTCTGAGATTGGAGTAGCAACCGGCGAGATGGGCAAACTGCCCCTGTTTCCCCTGCTTATAAAGAGGGAGGGGGCGGGCGTTCCGTCTTTACAAATAAATAAACCACCCACGATCTCTCCCATGACGCCACATTCGACGCGTGCCGTTCGGGGAGGGCGCAGTGGATGCAGAGTGAGATACGGCGTAACCCAGGCCGCGCGTGCCCGTGCCCTGTTTTGGGCATGGCCCAACAGCTCTCGGCACCGTGTGTGGCCCAGGCCCGGGGGCTCCTGTCGGTGTACTAGAGTAGGGGTACCCTAGTATCCCGAACTTGTGCACGGGCAGTTGCAGCACCCCGCGGCAAGGCTTGCCGGGTGACCGCCAAGGTCCTCCGTGGTTCCTTTGGAGCCATTCAAGAACAAAGTATTCAAGCCAAGGAGACAAGGCCCCGGCAAGAGGAGCTTGTCGGGAAGGCCAACCAAGGCATAAGAACAAAGTATTCAAGCCAAGGAGACAAGGCCCCGGCAAGAGGAGCTTGCCGGGAAGGCCAACCAAGGCATCTCAAGGAACTTGCCGCGACGCGCCACACGTCCCGGCGAGGCCCGATGAGCGACAAGCTTCCGGACGCGACAAGACAACGACCGCGGCAAGGTGCTTGCCGCGGCAAGCTACCACTCTGTACCCGCGCTCCAGCACATCCACCAACGTGTCGCCCTGGGACCTTTCCAGGCGCGCGTGGCAGGAGGCTGTGCAGCCAGCAGTGCGCGGTGGCAAGCGACGCTGACAAGATTGCCATCGTGGCGAGCGGTGGCGTCCCTGACGGTCCCTTTCTGCACTATTTGGGCAACGTAGAGGGGCATTTAATGCCTTTGTCCCCTGCCGTCAGGGTTAGGTATGATACACTGTACATGTTATTGTACCAACCGCAATTCCTATTCCATTTTTACCCTTATCTACGTTGCCACCTGTCGGTGACCCCTTTAGCATATAAAAGGAGGCCCATGCGCAACGTAGAAAGGGGTTCGAAGGGAGAAAAACACTCACACTCGGTCTCGTCAGCAGCTAGAGTGTACTGTAGCACTCAGCGCTCCCGAGCAAGAACTCAATACACTCAGACATGCAGCAGTAGGAGTGTTATCTCTCCGGAGAGCTCCGAAGCTGGGTAAACCGCTCGTGTGCTTCGCCTCGATCCGCTCTTCGTGCGACCTCCGCCCCCTGCCGAACCGAAAGGGGCCCGGTCCGTCGGCCCCATAGGTGTTCGTGGATCAGCCTCCCCAACAAGTGTCAACTTTGCATGCATGTGGATCGTGTTGAGAATGTGTTTTGTGATAGCTATATTATTGAATTTTCTTATGATCCTACATGTAATTATTATGAGAGAGGAAAATATGGTTGTAGAAATTTTCATGTTACTAAATTACCGCTCGTCATGTTGAGATTGCTATTGTCTCTTTCTTCTTCCTTGCTTATGCTAATTTTTGCTTTCTATAATGATTTGTTTGCTTATAAAGTGCCTATGCATAGGAAGTATGTTAGACTTAGACGTGTTTATCACGTGTTTTACGATGCTCTCTTTGCGCTTCAATTCTTGTCTTTCATGTGAGCATCATTACAATTATCAATACCTAGCTAAAAGGCTTTAAAGAAAAACGCTTGTTGGGAGACAACCCAATATTTTTACTTGCTGTTAATCAATAAATAATTCATCTAGACTCTGTTTAGATGTGGTTTTGTGTTTTAATTAGTGTTGGTGCCAAGTAAAACCTTTAGGATAACCTATGGTGATAGTTAACTTGATCTTGCTGAAAAACAGAAACTTTTGAGCGCACGAGAATAATTTTCATAAATCACAGAAACGTGATTTTTAGTTTATTCTTTTTTTCATAGGATTAATAGACTAATTACCTAGAACTTCCTAACTTGGTAGGATTTTTAAGGTTCCAGAAGTATTCGAAAGTTACAGATTGCTACAGACTGTTCTGTTTTTGACAAATTCTGTTTTTCGTGTGTTATTTGCTTATTTTGATGAATCTATGGCTAGTATCGGGGAGTATGAACCATAGATAAGTTGGAATACAGTAGGTTTAACACCAATATAAATAAAGAATGAGTTCATTACAATACCTTAAAGTGGTGGTTTGTTTTCTTATACTAACGGAGCTCATGGGGTTTTCTGTTGAGTTTTGTGTTGTGAAGTTTTCAAGTTTTGGGTAAAAATTTGATGGATTATGGAATAAAGAGTGGCAAGAGCCTAAGCTTGAGGGTGCCCAAGGAACCCCAAGGTAAAATTGAAGGACAACCAAAAGCCTAAGCTTGGGGATGCCCCGGAAGGCATCCCCTCTTTCGTCTTCGTCCATGGGTAACTTTACTTGAGGCTATATTTTTATTCACCACATGATATGTGCTTTGCTTGGAGCGTCTTGTATGATATGAGTCTTTGATTTTTATTTTACCACAATCATCATTTCTGTACACACCTTTTGGAGAGACACACATGGATCGAAATTTATTAGAATACTCTATGTGCTTCACTTATATCTTTTGAGCTAGAAAATTTTCCTCTAGTACTTCACTTATATCTTTTTAGAGCACGGTGGTGGTTTTATTTTGTAGAAATTATTGATCTCTCATGCTTCAATTATATTATTTTGAGAGTCTTTTAGAACAGCATGTTAATTGCTTTGGTTATAAAAGTAGTCCTAATATGATGGGCATCCAAGTTGGGTATAATAAAAACTATCATATAAAGTGCATTGGATACTATGATAAAATTGATACTTGATAATTATTTTGAGATATAAAGGTGGTAATGTTAGAGTCATGCTAGTTAGGTAATTGTGAAATTGATAAATACTTGTGTTAAAGTTGGCAAGTCCCAAAAATTTTCCTACTCGTTTCACCAAGATCATCTAGGAGTTCATCTAGCAACGAGTGATTAGATGCATCTACATACCTTTGTAGATCGCGCACGGAAGTGTTCAAAAGAACGGTGATGATGTAGTCGTACTCGACGTGATCCAAATCACCGATGACCAGCGCCGAACGGACGGCACCTCCGCGTTCAACACACGTACGGGACGGGAGACGTCTCCTCCTTCTTGATCCAGCAAGGGGAAAGGAGAGGTTGATGAAGATCCAGCAGCACGACGGCGTGGTGGTGGATGCAGGGCGTCACAGAAGCACGGCTTCGCCAATACTACGAGGGAGAGACGTAACGGGGAGAGAGGGAGGCGCCAGGGGCTGGTGTGTTCAGGTATGAAGTCCCTCCTCCCCCCCCCCACTATATATAGGGGTGCCAAGGGGGGGGGCGCCGGCCCTAGTAGATGAGATCTACTAGGGGGGCGGCGGCCAAGGGGAGGTTTCCCTCCCCCCCAAGGCACCTAGGGGTGCCTTCCACCACTAGGACTCCTCCTTGGTGGAAACCCTAGGTGCATGGGCTTTTGGGGCTGGTGCCCTTGGCCCATCTAGGCCAAGGCGCACCCCCTACAGCCCATGTGGCCCCCCGGGACAGGTGGCCCCACCCGGTGGGCCCACGGGACCCCTCCGGTGGTCCCGGTACAATACCGATAACCCCGAAACTTGTCCCGATGCCCGAAACAGCACTTCCTATATATAATTCTTTACCTCCGGACCATTCCGGAACTCCTCGTGACGTCCGGGATCTCATCCGGGACTCCGAACAACATTCGGGTTTCTGCATATACATATCTTCATAACCCTAGCGTCACCGAACCTTAAGTGTGTAGACCCTATGGGTTCGGGAGACAAGCAGACATGACCGAGACGACTCTCCGGTCAATAACCAACAGCGGGATCTGGATACCCATGTTGGCTCCCACATGCTCCACGATGATCTCATCGGATGAACCACGATGTCGAGGATTCAATCAACCCCGTACGCTATTCCCTTTGTCTATCGATATGTTACTTGCCCGAGATTCGATCGTCGGTATCCCAATACCTCGTTCAATCTCGTTACCGGCAAGTCACTTTACTCGTACCGTAATGCATGATCCCGTGACCAGACACTTGGTCACTCTGAGCTCATTATGATGATGCATTACCGAGTGGGCCCAGTGATACCTCTCCGTCATACGGAGTGACAAATCCCAGTTTTGATCCATGTCACCCAACAGACACTTTTGGAGATACCCGTAGTCTACCTTTATAGTCACCCAGTTACGTTGTGACGTTTGGCATACCCAAAGCACTCCTACGGTATCCGGGAGTTACACGATCTCATGGTCTAAGGAAAACATACTTGACATTGGAAAACTCTAGCAAACGAACTATACGATCTTGTGCTATGTTTAGGATTGGGTCTTGTCCATCCCATCATTCTCCTAATGATGTGATCTCGTTATCAATGACATCCAGTGTCCATAGTCAGGAAACCATGACTATCTGTTGATCAACGAGCTAGTCAACTAGAGGCTCGCTAGGGACATGTTGGTGTCTGTTATTCACACATGTATTACAATTTCCGGATAACACAATTATAGCATGAATAAAGACAATTATCATGAACAAGGAAATATAATAATAATGCTTTCATTATTGCCTCTAGGGCATATTTCCAACAGTCTCCCACTTGCACTAGAGTCAATAATCTAGTTACATTGTGATGAATCGAACACCCATGGAATTCTGGTGTTGATCATGTTTTGCTCTAGGGAGAGGTTTAGTCAACGGATCCGCTACATTCAGGTCCGTATGTACTTTACAAATCTCTATGTCTCCATCTTGAACATTTTCACGAATGGAGTTGAAGCGACGCTTGATGTGCCTTGTCTTCTTGTGAAACCTGGGCTCCTTGGCAAGTGCAATAGCTCCAGTGTTGTCACAGAAGAGCTTGATCGGCCCCGACGCATTGGGTATGACTCCTAAGTCGGTGATGAACTCCTTCACCCATATTGCTTCGTGTGCTGCCTCCGAGGCTGCCATGTACTCCGCTTCACATGTAGATCCCGCCACGACGCTTTGCTTGCAACTGCACCAGCTTACTGCCCCACCATTCAAAATATACACGTATCCGGTTTGTGACTTAGAGTCATCCAGATCTGTGTCGAAGCTAGCGTCGACGTAACCCTTTACGACGAGCTCTTCGTCACCTCCATAAACGAGAAACATTTCCTTAGTCCTTTTCAGGTACTTCAGGATATTCTTGACCGCTGTCCAGTGTTCCTTGCCGGGATTACTTTGGTACCTTCCTACCAAACTTACGGCAAGGTTTACATCAGGTCTGGTACACAGCATGGCATACATAATAGAACCTATGGCTGAGGCATAGGGGATGACGCTCATCTCTTCTATATCTTCTGCCGTGGTCGGACATTGAGCTGAGCTCAATTTCATACCTTGTAACACAGGCAAGAACCCCTTCTTGGATTGATCCATATTGAACTTCTTCAATATCTTATCAAGGTATGTGCTTTGTGAAAGACCTATGAGGCGTATCGATCTATCTCTATAGATTTTGATGCCTAATATATAAGCAGCTTCTCCAAGGTCCTTCATTGAAAAACTTTTATTCAAGTAGGCCTTGATGCTGTCCAAGAGTTCTATATCATTTCCCATCAAAAGTATGTCATCTACATATAATATGAGAAATGCTACAGAGCTCCCACTCACTTTCTTGTAAACGCAGGCTTCTCCATAAGTCTGTGTAAACCCAAACGCTTTGATCATCTCATCAAAGCGAATGTTCCAACTCCGAGATGCTTGCCCATAAATCGAGCGTTGGAGCTTGCACACTTTGTCAGCATTCTTAGGATCGACAAAACCTTCCGGCTGCATCATATACAATTCTTCCTTAAGGAAACCATTAAGGAATGCCGTTTTGACGTCCATTTGCCATATTTCGTAATCATAGAATGCGGCAATTGCTAACATGATTCGGACGGACTTCAGCTTCACTACCGGTGAGAAAGTCTCATCGTAGTCAACCCCTTGAACTTGTCGATAACCCTTAGCGACAAGCCGAGCTTTATAGATGGTCACATTACCATTCGCGTCTGTCTTCCTCTTAAAGATCCATTTATTTTCTATGGCTCGCCGTTCTACGGGCAAGTCAGTCAAAGTCCATACTTCGTTTTCATACATGGATCCTATCTCGGATTTCATGGCTTCTAGCCATTTGTCGGAATCCGGGCCCGCCATCGCTTCTTCATAGTTCGAAGGTTCACCGTTGTCTAACAGCATGATTTCCAAGACAGGGTTGCCGTACCACTCTGGTGCAGAACGTGTCCTTGTGGACCTTCGAATTTCAGTAGGAGCTTGATCAGAAGTATCTTGATCATTATCATTAACTTCCTCTCTAGTCGGTGCTGGTACCTCAGGAACATTTTCTTGAGTTGCGCCATTTTCCGGTTCAAGAGGTAATACTTCATCAAGCTCTACTTTCCTCCCACTTACTTCTTTCGAGAGAAACTCTTTCTCCAGAAAGGACCCATTCTTGGCAACAAAGATCTTGCCTTCGGATCTGAGGTAGAAGGTGTACCCAATAGTTTCCTTTGGGTACCCTATGAAGACACATTTTTCCGATTTGGGTTCGAGCTTTTCAGGTTGAAATTTCTTGACATAAGCATCGCATACCCAAACTTTTAGAAATGACAGCTTAGGTTTCTTCCCAAACCATAATTCATACGGTGTCGTCTCAACGGATTTTGACGGAGTCCTATTTAAAGTGAATGCGGCAGTCTCTAAAGCATAGCCCCAAAAGGATAGTGGTAAATCGGTAAGAGACATCATAGATCGCACCATATCTAACAGAGTGCGATTACGATGTTCGGACACACCATTACGCTGAGGTGTTCCAGGCGGCGTGAGTTGTGAAACTATTCCACATTTTCTTAAGTGTGTGCCAAACTCGTGACTCAAGTATTCTCCTCCATGATCTGATCGTAGAAACTTGATTTTCCTGTCACGTTGATTTTCAACCTCACTCTGAAATTCCTTGAACTTTTCAAAGGTTTCAGACTTGTGTTTCATTAAGTAGATATACCCATACCTACTTAAATCATCAGTGAGGGTGAGAACATAACGATAGCCACCGCGAGCCTCAACACTCATTGGACCGCACACATCAGTATGTATGATTTCCAATAAGTCGGTTGCTCGCTCCATTGTTCCTGAGAACGGAGTCTTGGTCATTTTACCCATAAGGCATGGTTCGCACGTGTCAAATGATTCATAATCAAGAGACTCTAAAAGTCCATCAGCATGGAGCTTCTTCATGCGTTTAACACCTATGTGACCAAGGCGGCAGTGCCACAAGTATGTGGGACTATCATTATCCACCTTACTTCTTTTGGTACTCACATTATGAATATGTGTAGCATCACGTTCGAGATTCATAAGGAATAAACCATTCACCATAGGAGCATGACCATAAAACATATCTCTCATAAAAATGGAACAACCATTATTCTCAGATTTAAAAGAGTAGCCATCTCGAATTAAACGAGATCCCGATACAATGTTCATGCTCAAAGCTGGCACTAAATAACAATTATTAAGGTTTAAAACTAATCCCGAAGGGAGATGCAGAGGTAGCGTGCCGACGGCGATCACATTGACCTTGGAACCATTCCCGACGCGCATCGTCACCTCGTCCTTTGCCAGTTTCCGCTTATTCCGCAGCCCCTGCTTTGAGTTACAAATGTGAGCAACTGCACCGGTATCAAATACCCAGGAGCTACTACGGGCACTAGTAAGGTACACATCAATTACATGTATATCACATATACCTTTTGTTTTGCCGGCCTTCTTATCCGCTAAGTACTTAGGGCAGTTCCGCTTCCAGTGACCGCTTCCCTTGCAATAAAAGCACTCAGTCTCGGGTTTGGGTCCATTCTTTGGCTTCTTCCCGGCAGCTTGCTTGCCGGGCGCGGCAACCTCCTTGCCGTCCTTCTTGAAGTTCTTTTTACCCTTGCCTTTCTTGAACTTAGTGGTTTTATTGACCATCAACACTTGATGTTCCTTCCTGACTTCTACCTCTGCTGATTTCAGCATAGCAAATACTTCAGGAATGGTCTTTTCCATCCCTTGCATATTGAAGTTCATCACAAAGCTCTTGTAGCTTGGTGGAAGTGACTGGAGGATTCTGTCAATGACCGCATCATCCGGGAGATTAACTCCCAGCTGAGTCAAGCGGTTATGCAACCCAGACATAGTGAGTATGTGCTCACTGACAGAACTGTTTTCCTCCATCTTACAGCTGAAGAATTTGTCGGAGACTTCATATCTCTCGACCCGGGCATGAGCTTGGAAAACCATTTTCAGCTCTTCGAACATCTCATATGCTCCATGTCTCTCAAAACGCTTTTGGAGCCCCGGCTCTAGGCTGTAAAGCATGCCGCACTGAACAAGGGAGTAGTCATCGGAACGTGCCTGCCAAGCGTTCATAACATCTTGTTCTGCAGGGAGAACGGGTGCGTCACCAAGCGGTGCTTGTAGGACATAATCTTTCTTGGCAGCTATGAGGATGATCCTCAGGTTCCGGACCCAGTCCGTATAGTTGCTACCATCGTCTTTCAGCTTAGTTTTCTCTAGGAACGCGTTGAAGTTGAGGACTACGTTGGCCATTTGATCTACAAGACATATTGCAAAGATTTTAGACTAAGTTCATGATAATTAAGTTCATCTAATCAAATTATTAATGAACTCCCACTTAGATTAGACATCCCTCTAGTCATCTAAGTATCACATGATCCGAGTTAGCTAGACCGTGTCCGATCATCACGTGAGACGGACTAGTCAACGTCGGTGAACATCTTTATGTTGATCGTATCTTCTATACGACTCATGCTCGACCTTTCGGTCTTCTGTGTTCCGAGGCCATGTCTGTACATGCTAGGCTCGTCAAGTCAACCTAAGTGTTTGCATGTGTAAATCTGTCTTACACCTGTTGTATGTGAACGTCTGAATAAAACACCCGATCATCACGTAGTGTTTTGAAACAGCGAACTGTCGCAACGGTGCACAGTTAGGGGGAACACTTCTTGAAATTAGTATGAGGGATCATCTTATTTACTACCGTCGTTCTAAGTAAACAAGATGCAAAACATGATAAACATCACATGCAATCAAATAATAAATGTGACATGATATGGCCAATATCACACAGCTCCTTTGATCTCCATCTTGGGGCTCCATGATCATCTTGTCACCGGCTTGACACCATGATCTCCATCATCATGATCTCCATCATCGTGTCTCCATGAAGTTGCTCGCCAACTATTACTTCTACTACTATGGCTAACGCGTTTAGCAATAAAGTAAAGTAATTTACATGGCGTTTCTCGATGACACGCAGGTCATTAAAAGAATAAAGACAACTCCTATGGCTCCTGCCGGTTGTCATACTCATCGACATGCAAGTCGTGAATCCTATTACAATAGCATGAACATCTCATACATCACATATAGATCATTCATCATTCATCACAACTTTGGCCATATCATATCACAAACCACTTGCTGCAAAAACAAGTTAGACGTCCTCTAATTGTTGTTGCAAGTTTTACGTGGCTGAATTAGGGTTCTAGCAAGAACGTCTTCTTACCTACGTTAAAGCCACAACGTGATTTGTCAACTTCTATTTACCCTTCATAAGGACCCTGTTCATCGATTCCGCTCCAACTAAAGTGGGAGAGACAGACACCCGCCAGCCACCTTATGCAACTAGTGCATGTTAGTCGGTGGAACCGGTCTCACGTAAGCGTACGTGTAAGGTTGGTCCGGGCCGCTTCATCCCACAATACCGCTGAAGCAAGAAAGGACTAGTAACGGCAAGAAGGTTGACAAATCTACGCCCACAACAAATTGTGTTCTACTCGCGCAAGAAGAACTACGCATAGACCTAGCTCTGATACCACTGTTGGGTAACATTGCAGAAAACAAAAATTTTCCTACTCGTTTCACCAAGATCATCTAGGAGTTCATCTAGCAACGAGTGATTAGATGCATCTACATACCTTTGTAGATCGCGCACGGAAGCGTTCAAAAGAACGGTGATGATGTAGTCGTACTCGACGTGATCCAAATCACCGATGACCAGCGCCGAACGGACGGCACCTCCGCGTTCAACACACGTACGGGACGGGAGACGTCTCCTCCTTCTTGATCCAGCAAGGGGAAAGGAGAGGTTGATGAAGATCCAGCAGCACGACGGCGTGGTGGTGGATGCAGGGTGTCACAGAAGCAGGGCTTCGCCAATACTACGAGGGAGAGACGTAACGGGGAGAGAGGGAGGCGCCAGGGGCTGGTGTGTTCAGGTATGAAGTCCCTCCTCCCCCCACTATATATAGGGGTGCCAAGGGGGGGGCGCCGGCCCTAGTAGATGAGATCTACTAGGGGGGGCGGCGGCCAAGGGGAGGTTTCCCTCCCCCCCAAGGCACCTAGGGGTGCCTTCCACCACTAGGACTCCTCCTTGGTGGAAACCCTAGGCGCATGGGCTTTTGGGGCTGGTGCCCTTGGCCCATCTAGGCCAAGGCGCACCCCCTACAGCCCATGTGGCCCCCCGGGACAGGTGGCCCCACCCGGTGGGCCCACGGGACCCCTCCGGTGGTCCTGGTACAATACCGATAACCCCGAAACTTGTCCCGATGCCCGAAACAGCACTTCCTATATATAATTCTTTACCTCCGGACCATTCCGGAACTCCTCGTGACGACCGGGATCTCATCTGGGACTCCGAACAACATTCGGGTTTCTGCATATACATATCTTCATAACCCTAGCGTCACCGAACCTTAAGTGTGTAGACCCTATGGGTTCGGGAGACAAGCAGACATGACCGAGACGACTCTCCGGTCAATAACCAACAGCGGGATCTGGATACCCATGTTGGCTCCCACATGCTCCACGATGATCTCATCGGATGAACCACGATGTCGAGGATTCAATCAACCCCGTACGCTATTCCCTTTGTATATCGATATGTTACTTGCCCGAGATTCGATCGTCGGTATCCCAATACCTCGTTCAATCTCGTTACCGGCAAGTCACTTTACTCGTACCGTAATGCATGATCCCGTGACCAGACACTTGGTCACTCTGAGCTCATTATGATGATGCATTACCGAGTGGGCCCAGTGATACCTCTCCGTCATACGGATTGACAAATCCCAGTTTTGATCCATGTCATTCAACAGACACTTTTGGAGATACCCGTAGTCTACCTTTATAGTCACCTAGTTACGTTGTGACGTTTGGCATACCCAAAGCACTCCTACGGTATCCGGGAGTTACACGATCTCATGGTCTAAGGAAAAGATACTTGACATTGGAAAACTCTAGCAAACGAACTATACGATCTTGTGCTATGTTTAGGATTGGGTCTTGTCCATCACATCATTCTCCTAATGATGTGATCTCGTTATCAATGACATCCAGTGTCCATAGTCAGGAAACCATGACTATCTGTTGATCAACGAGCTAGTCAACTAGAGGCTCACTAGGGACATGTTGGTGTCTGTTATTCACACATGTATTACGATTTCCGGATAACACAATTATAGCATGAATAAAGACAATTATCATGAACAAGGAAATATAATAATAATGCTTTTATTATTGCCTCTAGGGCATATTTCCAACACTAATAAACTTCTGCAATAAGTATATGAGTTCTTTATGACTAATGTGAGTCCATGGATTATACGCACTCTTACCTTTCCGCATTTTTGCTAGCCTCTACGGTACCGTGCATTGCCCTTTCTCACCTTGAGAGTTGGTGCAAACTTTGCCGGTGCATCCAAAACCCGTGATATGATATGCTCTATCACCCATAAACCTCCTTATATCTTCCTTAAAAGAGCCACCATACCTACCTATTATGGCATTTCCATAGCCATTCCAAGATATATTGCCATGCAACTATCCACCGTTTCGTTTATTATGACACGCTGCATCATTGTCATATTTCTTTTGCATGATCATGTAGTCGATATCGTATTTGTGGCAAAGCCACCTTTATAATTCTTTCATACATGTCACTCTTGATTCATCGCATATCCCGGTACACCGCCGGAGGCATTTACATAGAGTCGTATTTTGTCCTAAGTATTGAGTTGTAAATAAATAGAAGTGTGATGATTTCCATTATTAGAGCATTGTCCCATGTGAGGAAAGGATGATGGATACTATGATTCCCCCACAAGTCGGTATGAGACTCCAGACTTTATGAAAATAAAAGAGGTCAAAGAAACCCAAGAAAAAATAAGAGGCCAAAGAAGCCCACCAAATAAAAAAATGAGAGAAAATGAGAGAAGGGACAATGTTACTATCCTTTTACCACACTTTTGCTTCAAAGTAGCACCATGGTCTTCATGATAAGAGAGTCTCATATGTTGTCACTTTCATATACTAGTGGGAATTTTTCATTATAGAACTTGGCTTGTATATTCCAATGATGGGCTTCCTCAAATTGTCCTAGGTCTTCGTGAGCAAGCAAGTTGGATGCACACCCACTTAGTTTCATTTTGATGAGCTTTCATACATTTATAGCTCTAGTGCATCTGTTGCATGGCAATCCCTACTCCTTGCATTGACATCAATTGATGGGCATCTCCCTAGCTCGTTTTTTTTGAGGAACCAGGACAGCGGGAGAGGCTCTCACTGTCATATATATTAATAATTATAACAAATTACAGGGAGTAGTTACATCATGTACATGTCTCCCCCCATCTCACTTTGGAGAGGGGATAGAAAAGTTCTAAGGAGTACAATTAATCAGAGGGCAGGGAGCTTAAAAGTAGGAAGATGAATTCCTTCTTGTTGTCTTTAACCCTATATTGGAGGAGGCTAAACCCTTCTCTGAATCTGGCTAGCCAGGAGTGGTAGGAGGGGATGATATTTCTAAAAAGTTTGTTGTTCCTTTCCTTCCAAATGCTCCAGGATGCTTGAAGGATGATTTCCATGAACAAAGGCCTGCCCCAAATGATTTTAGCTTGTTCTAGCCAGGACAATCTAGTGGCCTGATCTCCAGGGTCTATCCCAAAGGTTGACCAGCAACTTCTGCTAAAAGGGCATGTTAGGATCAAGTGACCAATGTCTTCTTCTTTTTGGCCACATAGTAAGCAGTTCAGGTTTGTGCCAATGTTATAGTGTCTTCTCTTCAACATGTTTCTGGTGTTTAATCTGTCTGACAACATAAGCCATCCAAAGACCTTTAGTTTAGCAGAGACTCTTGATTTCCATAGCCAGTTGTAAGTTTTATGGGCCTTCATATCCCTGAAGCAGAATTTGTAGTATTTGCTTGCAGAGAAGTCAGGTCCTTTCCAAGGGTAAGACCAAATATCCTTTGCATTTTGGTTGTTATCCAAAGTAATGTGAGCTACCAACCCTTGCATGTCTTGTACTTCCTGTAATGCTTGTGAGGATAGTGGTAGAAAGAATGCCTGTTCCAAAGATGTTATCGATAAGAATTCTTGGACTGAACAATCTTCATTTCTGACATAAGAAAATGCTCTAGGATGTGTATTAGAAAGAACTTCCTCCAACCACAGATCTTTCCACATGAGAACATTGTTTCCACAGTTCACTGTAACTTTGGAGATGCCTCTAAAAATAGGAGTAAGCTTGAGAATGTCCCTCCACTAGAATGAACCACATGGATCTGAGGCGTGTGGTATTTTGTTGGTATAGTATGTGGACCAGATCAGCTCTACCCAAGGTAGGTCTAGACGGTTGTAAAGCTTATGTAAATACTTTAGAAGCAGAGCATCACTTTGCATTTTGAGGTTAATGATTCCAAGCCCTCCACTCTACTTGGGTCTACAAACTCTGTCCCAGGCCGCCAAAGAGTTGCATTTTTCCCCTTGTTCTGTCTTCTTTGTCCATAGACATCTCCTTCTTAGTTTGTCTAGGAGCTCAAGGATTTTTGGAGGGAATCGTAGTGTGCAGAGTGCAAAAATAATGAGTGAGGTGATGACCGTGTTTAGAAGGGAGAGTTTGGATCCATATGACATCAGAGACAATGTAGAAGTGAGTCTTCTTTCCATATTGCAGACAATGGGCATTAGGTCCTGGACCGAAGGTTTTGAAGTACCAAGTGGTATTCCAAGGTATGTGAATGGCATCTTGCCAATTGTGCATCCAAAGATAGCGGCAAGATCTCCCTTAGCGGCAAGATCTTTCCGCTTGCGTGTTGCTGGTCGCTGGATCAAATCTCCCTAGCTCGTTGATTACCCTCGTCAATGTGAGACTTTCTCCCTTTTTGTATTCTCTCATAACCCCTATCATCATATTATATTCCACCTATAGTGCTATATCCACGGCTTACGCTCATGTATTGCATGAGGGTTGAAAAAGCTAAAGCGCATTAAAAAGTATGAACCAATTGCTTGGCTTGTCATCGGGGTTATGCATAAGGGGAGCATTTTGTGTTACGAAAATGAAGCATGGCCAAACTATGTGATTTTGTAGGGATAAGCTTTCTTTGGCTATGTTATTTTGATAAGACATGATTACCTTGTTAGTATGCTTGAACTATTATTATTTTTATGTCATTATTCAACTTTTATCTTGAATCTTTTGGATCTGAACATTCATGCCACAATAAAGAAAATTACATTGAGAAATATGCTAGGTAGCATTCCACATCAAATATTATGTTTTTATCATTTACCTACTCGAGGACGAGGATGAATTAAGCTTGGGAATGCTTGATACGTCTCCAACGTATCTATAATTTTTGATTGTTCCATGCTATTATATTACCTGTTTTGGATGTTTAATGGGCTTTACTATACACTTTTATATTATTTTTGGGACTATCCTATTAACCAGAGGCCCAGCCCAAATTGCTGTTTTTTTGCCTATTTCAGTGTTTCACAGAAAAGGAATATCAAATGGAGTCCAAACGGAATGATACCTTGGCAGAGTTATTTTTGGAACAAACGCAATCCAAGAGACTTGGAGTGGAGGTCAAGAAGCAGATGAGGAAGCCACGAGGCAGGGACGCATGCCCTAGGGGGTGGGCGCGCCCCCCACCCTCATGGGCCCCTCGTGGCTCCCCTGACCGACTTCCTTCGCTTATATATACTCATGTACCCTGAAAACATCCAGGAGCACCACGAAACCCTATTTCCACCTCCGCAACCTTCTGTACCTGTGAGATCCCGTCTTGGAGCCTTTTCCGGCGCTCCGCCAGAGGGGGAATCCATCACGGAGGGCTTGTACATCAATGCCATAGCCTCTCCGATGAAGTGTGAGTAGTTTACCACAGACCTTCGGGTCCATAGTTATTAGCTAGATGGCTTCTTCTCTCTCTTTGAATCTCAATACAAAGTTCTGCTTGATCTTCTAGGAGATCTATTCGATGTAATTCTTTTTGTGGTGTGTTTGTCAAGATCCAATGAATTGTGGGTTTATGATCAAGTTTATCTATGAACAATATTTGAATCTCCTCTGAATTATTTTATGTATGATTTGTTATCTTTGCAAGTCTCTTCAAATTATCAGTTTGGTTTGGCCTACTAGATTGATTCTTCTTGCAATGGGAGAAGTGCTTAGCTTTGGGTTCAATCTTGCGGTGTCCTTTCCCAGTGACAGCAGGGGCAGTAAGGCACATATTGTATTGTTGCCATCGAGGATAAAAAGATGGGGTTTATATCATATTGCTTGACTTTATCTCTCTACATCATGTCATCTTGCCTAATGCGTTACTCTGTTCTTATGAACTTAATACTCTGGATGCATGATGGATAGCGGTCGATGTGTGGAGTAATAGTAGTAGATGCAGAATCGTTTTTGATCTACTTGTCGCGGACGTGATGCCTATATACATGATCATGCCTAGATATTCTCATAACTATGCACTTTTCCATCAATTGCTCGACAGTAATTTGTTCACCCACCGTAATACTTATGCTATCTTGAGAGAAGCCACTAGTGAAACCTATGGCCCCCGGGTCTATTTTCCATCATATAAGTTTCCGATCTACTTTATTTTGCAATCTTTACTTTCCAATCTATATTATAAAAATACCAAAAATATTTATTTATCTTATTATCTCTATAAGATCTCACTTTTTGCAAGTGGACGTGAAGGGATTGACAACCCCTTTATCGCGTTGGTTGCAAGGTTCTTATTTGTTTGTGTAGGTACGAGGGACTCGTGTGTAGCCTCCTACTGGATTGATCCCTTGGTTCTCAAAAACTGAGGGAAATACTTACGCTACTTTGCTGCATCACCCTTCCTCTTCAAGGGAAAACCAACGCATGGTCAAGAGGTAGCAATATGTAGCCAGTAGTGTCGGATAGATATAAGAAAACTTGTTGTTCGACCAATCTCCCGGAGAAGGAGAGGTCGATCACTTCTCTCTGTATATGTTCATGACGATCTTCTGTACTTAATGGTTTCCTTCATTTGCTTGCTAGCTAGCGTGTCGAGTCCTCTCTATACGTATAGTACGTAGCATAGACCAAGCACGGAGATAAGAGAGGACACTTCTCTCTATTAGCTAGCTAACACAATATATGAAACCCCAAAATTAACCCTACAAAACCCCCAAAACCCCCACCCCCCTATTGGGGATCGTTTCAGAAAATAAAAAAAATTCTACGCTTAACCATGATCAATCTATGGAGTCATCTAGCAACGAGAGAGAGGAGTGCATCTACATACCCTTGTAGATCGCGAGTGGAAGCATTCAAGAGAAGGGGGTTGTTGGAGTCGTACTCGTCATGATACAAATCACCGATGATCCTAGCGCCGAACGGACGGCACCTCCGCGTTCAACACATGTACGGTTGGGAGAGACGTCTCCTCCTTCTTGATCCAGCAAGGGGAAGGAGAGGTTGATGGAGATCCAGCAGCACGACGGCGTGGTGGTGGAAGTAGCGGGGATCTCGGCACGGCTTCGCCAAGCTCAGCGAGAGGGAGAGGTGTTACGGGGGGAAGAGGGAGGCGCCAGGGGCTTGGGTGCGCAGCCCTCCCTCCCCCCCCTCTTTATATAGGAGCCCTGGGGGGCGGCCCCCTAGAGATCCAATCTCAAGGGGGGCGGCAGCCAAAGGGGGGAACTTGCCCCACAAGTCAGGTGGGGCGCCCCCCACCCCCAGGGTGTCCAACCCTAGGTGCAGGGGGAGGCCCAAGAGGGGCACACCAGCCCACCAGGGTCTCGTTCCCTTCCCACTTCAGCCCATGGGGCCATCCGGGATAGGTGGCCCCACCCGGTGGACCCCCGGGACCCTTCCAGTGGTCCTCGTACAATATTGGTGACCCCAAAACTTTCCCGGTGGCCGAAACTGGACTTCCTATATACAAATCTTTACCTCCAGACCATTCTGGAACTCCTCGTGATGTCCGAGATCTCATCCGGGACTCCGAACAACTTTCGGATTACCGCATACTAATATCTCTACAACCCTAGTGAGGGAGTCCTGGATTAGGGGGTGTCCGGATGACCGGACTATAACCTTTGGCCGGACTCCTGGACTATGAAGATACAAGATTGAAGACTTCGTCCCGTGTCTGGATGGGACTTTCCTTGGCATGGAAGGCAAGCTTGGCGATACGGATATGTAGATCTCTTCCCATTGTAACCGACTCTGTGTAACCCTAGCCCTCTCCGGTGTCTATATAAACCGGAGGGTTTTAGTCCATAGGACGAACAACAATCATACCATAGGCTAGCTTCTAGGGTTTAGCCTCTCTGATTTCGTGGTAGATCTACTCTTGTACTACCCATATCATCAATATTAATCAAGCAGGAGTAGGGTTTTACCTCCATCGAGAGGGCCCGAACCTGGGTAAAAACATCGTGTCCCTTGTCTCCTGTTACCATCCGCCTAGACGCACAGTTCGGGACCCCCTACCCGAGATCCGCCGGTTTTGACACCGACATTGGTGCTTTCATTGAGAGTTCCTTTGTGTCATCATCTTTAGGCCCGATGGCTCCTCCGATCATCAACAACGATGCGGTCCAGGGCGAGACTTTTCTCCCCGGACAGATCTTCGTATTCGGCGGCTTTGCACTGCGGGCCAATTCGCTTGGCCATTTGGAGCAGATCGAAAGCTATGCCCCTGGCCATCAGGTCAGATTTGGAAGTTTGAACTACATGGCTGACATCCGCGGAGACTTGATCTTTGACGGATTCGAGCCACAGCCGAGCGCGCCGCACTGTCACGATGGGCATGATCTAGCTCTGCCGCCGAACAGTGCCCAGGAGGCCGCACCAGTGTCCGCTTTGACCCTTAGCTCAGAGCCGACTACGCCAATCGAGGACGGGTGGTTGGACACCGCCTCGGGGGCTGCAATCTCTACGGCGATCGAGCCGAACACCAGCCTTGTCCTCTACAAAGCCCGTGACTCCAAGGTGCCGGACTCCTCCCTGGACTCCGAACCTTCCGCGCCCCTGCCGATCGGATCCGATTGGGCGCCAATCATGGAGCTCGCCGCCGCGGACACCTCTCAACACTCGCCCTTCGGCGACATTATGAATTCACTAAAGTCTCTCTCTTTATCAGGAGAGCCCTGGCCGGACTATGGTTAGCAAGGATGGGATGCGGATGACGAAGAAATTCAAAGCCCACCCACCACCCACTTCGTAGCCACTATCGATGATTTAACCGACACGCTCGACTTCGACTCTGAAGACATCGACAGTATGGACGACGATGTAGGAGACGAATAGGAACCAGCGCCTATAGGGCACTGGATAACCACCTCATCTAACGATGTATACATGGTAGACACACCTGAAAGAAACGACGACGAGGAACAAAGGGACGCAACAAGGGATCGTTCCCTCGAAAAGCAGTCAAAGCGGTGGTGTAAGCGCCGCTCCAAACCCCACCTCGACAGAGACAGCGGCCATACATACCCAGCCACAGAGCAGGGCGAACCGGCGGACGACGAACATGCCATCGAGCAACCGTCCAAATAGGGCAACTTGGGTAAACAAACCAAACAACCCGTCCCCAGCGAAGATAATAGTCCGGACGACCTCACGCCGGACAAGTTGCTGGAGCAGAAGAACCTCCACAAAAGGCTCGTCGCCACTGCGCGTAGCCTGAAAAAGCCGAAGCGGAAGCTCAAAACAGCGGAAGATGCACTCAGAATTAGATGGGGCAAAGTACACAACACCGCAGACAAATACGGCGACAGTCGCCACACAAAGAGCTATCCGAAGAGAAAATTACTGCCGGAATTTGATGAGGAGGCCTTAGAGCCCCCGCAATCAAAAAATAAGGAAGCCACCAGGTCGGATAAATAACCCCATGGCCAGCATAGAGCGGCAAATGGCGCTGCATACAAGCCGGCATGCGATCCGCACAAGGATTCGCATCGAAAAAACGGCCCAGCCAGATCTATCTACGGGCCAAGAAAGCAAGCTCTAGTAAGCAATGCAACGCAACAAGTATCCAAACATCATGGCACACCCAAATATAGGGGTGCTGCACACCCCCTATATTTCACCGATGAGGTGCTGGACCATGAATTTCCAGCAAGATTCAAGCCCGTAAACATAGAGGCATACGATAGAACAACAGACCCTGGAGTCTGGATTGAGGATTATATCCTCCACATACACATGGCTAGAGGAGATGACCTCCACGCCATAAAATACTTACCCCTGAAGCTCAAAGGGCCATCCCGGCATTGGCTTAAAAGCCTTCCCAAAAACACCATCGAAAGTTGGGAAGAGCTCGAGGATGCTTTTCGGGCAAATTTTCAAGGGACCTATGTCTGACCTCTGGATGCAGACGATATAAGTCATATAACTCAACAACTTGGAGAGTCAACCTAGAAATTATGGAACAGATTTCTTATTAAAAAAGAACCAGATAGTCGACTGTCCGGACACCGAAGCCTTAGCAGCTTTCAAACACAGCATTCGAGACGAATGGCTCGCCAGAAACCTCAGCCAAGAAAAGCCAAGAACAATGGCCGCATTAACAAGCCTCATGACCCGCTTTTGCGCAGGAGAGGATAGCTGGTTGGCAAGAAGCAGTACCAGCGACCCAAGTACATCCGAAGTTAGGGATGGAAACGGGAACCGCGACGTAGCAAGGACCAGCGCCGGACCAAGGGAAATAGCCCGAAGAGCACGGCAGACAACGCCGGATTCAGAAGCTCTCGGCAGAATCAGAAAAAGCTGCCCCTCAAGGCTAACAGGGAGGAGCTATCTAACCTAAATGAAATCTTGGACAAAATATGCCAAATCCACAGTACTCCCGGGAAGCCTGCAAACCATACCCACAGAGGTTGTTGGGTCTTCAAGTAATCCAGCAAACTCAATGCCGAACACAAGGGGCTTGACATACCAAGCAAGGACGATGAGGAACCCCACAAGCAAAGAACCGGAGAACAAAAGAAGTTCCCACAAGAAGTCAAAATAGTAAACTCACTTCACGTGACAAAAGGGAAAAGCAGAGTGGCGCCTGTAGAGATACGCGCCATATGGCCTGCCCCAGAGGAGTCCCGCCACTGGTTGTTAAAACCAATCACCTTCGACCATCAAGATTACTCTAGAAGTATCCGGAACACAGGCTGGACTGCCTTGGTATTAGATCCAATAATTGACGGACTCCACTTTACACAAGTCCTAATGGACGGCGGCAGTGGTCTAAACCTGCTATATCAGGACACAATCCGCAAAATGGGGATAAACCCAACAAAAATTCGCCATGGCAACACTTCCTTTCAAGGGGTAACGCCAGGCCCAAATACCAATTGTACGGGTTCTCTCCTGTTAGAAGTTATGTTCGGCTCCCCCGACAACTTCCACCGCGAAAAGCTAACCTTCCACATCGCCCCATTTACAAGTAGCTATCAAGCACTACTGGGACGCGAAGCTTTCGCCCGCTTTAACGCAATACCGCATTATGCATCCCTTACGCTTAAAATGCCCGGTCCGCGAGGCATCATCTCATTAAAGGGAAATATCGAGTGTTCCTCGAGCGCAGAAGACTGTGCGGCTGCCTTGACAGCCACACACTAAACCGGCTTCACTAATCAAAGCACCTAAACAGGTCGTTCAGACCCCGGACATGGCTAGACGACTCCGGCGTAAACATATAAGGGCTTACTAGCCGCATACCCCCGTACAATGGGCTCCGCGCGTGTACAACAAGAGACAATAAAGCTCAATTCTACCCATTTTCTGAATTATACTTTGTTTATTTAATATAACATAGATTTTCGCATGATCTTTTTCAACTAAGTTCCTGTCGTTTACAAATGAACACCGTGCTACACCCGTCCAGGATACGGCACAACGGAGACACAGGCGCAAACGTGCAGTAGGGACCCGTTCCAAGGATTCTTTTCAGATTAAGACCCTGCGTAAACCTTTTTCACTGTCTCTTGTTGATACACATCCCCCGGTTTCTTGTTATAACCAAGGAGGAGGCTGGTGTCTTGGCATGTGGCCACGTCAGAATTTTGCGCGTACCTGGACACGAGGGGCTTCTTACCAAGGGCGTTGTTCAGCCCGTTTTCATAAAGACCGAATACCTTAGGGAGTGTTCGGTGTCGCGAGTTTGGACTTATATGCATCAGCTCCGAATCATGTCTTTGGTCAAATGTTGGGTTTGCTCGGCTCCTGTGTTTTGCTGCCTTACGTTCCGCTCTATTGGCTAAGGCGGCACCAGGAGAACTACTGCGATTGTGCCCCGGTTCAGCCAAGCGAGCACCTCAGTAGAGAAAGCCGAAAACTGACTGTCATGATATAGCGTGAGACTGGTCAACCACTCGATGACCCGCCAGAATCTTTAGGATTCCTCTGCATTAACAAAGGGACGTTTCCTGGCCAGGCACACACGTGCCCCGAATTCGGGTGAGCGCGGTGCCCCTAGGGGCTATATAGTAGCCCCAATGTCAAACTCCTATGGCTAAGTGAAAGTGATAAAGCATTATAGTCCGGTTGCCTAGTTCGCTGCTCTATCACCTCCTTAATAAGACCAAGACGTTGGATCAAGTGTGAGAATGCGCCTTCAGCGAACACCCCCGCATTATATGCGTGGGGGCTGAAGCCGAAGACTGCCATCTTTCAGGTTATATACACATATACATTAACGGCCGCACAGGAGGTATTCTAATTCTTGAAGGCACAAGTATAAAAAGATTTTATATTCCATCCAAACATTGTTTTACAATAATACATGTTATTCAAACATAACATCCTTCGAGCAGTGCGTCTCTATTAAATGAGCGCCCTGCAGAACTTCCTGAAAATAGTGCTCGGCAGGTACTCGGCTCTCGTCCGAATCTTGGGATGCAATAGCAATGGCCTTCATCTCCGCCCAGTATGTCTTGACACGGGCAAGAGCCATCTGCGCACCCTCTATGCACGCTGACCTCTTCATTGCATTAATATGCGGCACCGCATCGAGGAACTGCTGCACCAAGCTAAAATAACTCTTCGGCTCGGGCCTTTTCGGCCACAGATGACTCATGACATACTTCATGGCGAGTCCGGATAAGCTATTCAGCTCCGCCCATGCGGCCAAACAATCGGTTAATGGAAGTGGGCGCTCTGGATTGTGGAACTGCGACCAAAAAAGCTTTTCCACTTCGTGATCATTTTGATTGGGGAAGTGTTCGGCCGCGTCCGCGGCACTCGCCGCCAAGTCCAGATAAGTGTTCGCCGCACTCCACTGCCGGTCCAACGGAGCATATTTAGGATCCCCGAACATCATCCGCAGCATAAAGGGCTTTCCAGCCGTGATATCTCCGGCCTGACGTAGCTCCTCCTTCATAGCTCCCATCGCAGAGCGAGTATCCTTGGCCTCGGTAGTGACCTTCTCTAGGTCCTTCTATGCCACCCGATCTTCTTTTTCAAGAAGCTTGCAGCGCTCGGCAGCATTCTTCAACTTTACAGCCATCTCGGTCATTTCCTTCTTGCTTTGGCAGTGAGCAGCCTGTTCGGCTTTCAGCTCTTCAGCCGCCTTTAAGGCAGCCACATCGCTTTTCCTGGCCTGCTCCTTGGCTCGGGCAAGCTCTGCCTGAAGGTTCTCCATGGCAATGGCACCATCTGCATCAAGCACACATGTTGTAAGGTATGGGCATCAAGCTCCTCTTACCAAGTGTCTTCGGAGAAATTACATACCTTGTGCCTCGTCCAGCCGCTTGTTGACAAGCGCGATGTCGGCATCTGCCACGTCAAGTTTCCGCTTTAGCTCGGCAAATTCATGAGTCCGGCTAGCCACCGGACACTTCGCCACCTACATAGGAAGGGCAACATATTATACCTGGGATTATGATCCTCGACGCGCCGTCATTTTTGACAACGCACAGAGTCTCAGGGGCTACTATCTATACAGGGCGCATCTTACATATGCGGATCTGTCAAAAGGTACATCATTTCGCGTACCTCAAAACCTGTCAGTAAACTCCTGATGGCCTCATACAACCCGCTCTCCGCGGATGAAATCCTTCCAATCACCGTATCCATCAATGCATGGTGTTCTTCTGAGATAGACGCTCGCCCGAGCAGATCCTTCAGCTCCTCCAACCGTGCACCGGACGGTGCCGGACTCGTCTGATGGCCTTTTTCGAAGGCCGGACACGGAGGGCCTTGGGGGGGCCATACGACTGCCTTCCGGCCCTATTGGATTCGGAGAAACTCTCTGTGATGACACCTCAGGGTCACCCGCCTCGCAAGGCGGTACGGCAGGGCGAGGCGTTCCACTCTCCATCATCTCCGGACGAAGATCCCCTGGAGATGAGCTCTGTTGAGAAGGGCTGTGATCCGAACTACAAGGTAAAATTTCGGTTATCTTCCTCAGAAAATAGAATAGGGATGTCTCGGAGGCCATGGTCTCAAAGCGGGGGAAGAAATCTTTGTCAGAGGGTCCGGCGCTGGGGGGTGCCTCGGTCGTGTTGCGCCCCCAAGGGGATCAGCTCTCCGCCGAGCCGTAAGTAAAAATGGGGCGGTCCTCTTCTTCCCCTGGTTAGAGAAATTCTCGATTCCTCCTTTCCTGATAGCCTCCTTCGGGGAGGCGGTAGCTTCCTTGCTCCCCTCTTCGCCTTCTTCCAAAGGCGCAACCTCCAGCATCCTGGCTAACACGGGATCCGATGTAGTCTCAGGGAGGGGGGCCGGACACCTGATTAGCTTTGCTTTTGCTATCCACTCTTGTTTAAGGGACAGCTCTTTTAAAGGCAATTTTATGATAAATATACGGATAGCGTGTCCGGGTACAAGGCTACTTACTTGAGTATCCGGGCGATTGCAGCTCAGACCTGCGTCCTCAGACGAGTCTGGACACATTGCTTGTGATCCGAAGAACAATTTGTACATCTCCATGGGCATCGTGCCCACAAAATGTTGGAGGGCTTGTGGTCCTTCCGGATTAAACTCCCACAGGCGAAGGGGGCGACGTTTGCAGGGCAGGATGCGGTGAATCAACATAACATGCGCCACTATGGCCAGATTGATATCTCTTTCTAGGAGATCTCGAACGCGGCCCTTCAACAAGGGAACGTCCTTGGACGGCCCCCAGTTAAGCCCTTTATTGACCCATGACGCCAGTTGTGGTGGGGGACCCGAGCGAAAGGCAGGTGGCGCCACCCATTTGGTGCCCCTCGGAGCTGTGATATAAAACCACTCTCGTTGCCATAAGCTGAACTCCTCTTGAAAAGAGCCCTCGGGCCATGGAGCGTCGGCATTCTTGCTTATAACAACACCTCCGCACTCTGCGTGCTATCCCTCGCTCATCTTCGGCTCTACTTTGATGGTCTTAAGCCACAATCCGAAGTGAGGAGTAATACGGAGGAAGGCCTCGCACACGACAATGAACGATGAGATATGGAGGATGGACTCCGGTGCTAAGTCGTGAAATTCCAGCCCATAATAAAACATGAGCCCCCTCACGAAAGGGTCCGTCTGGAAGCCTAGCCCCCAAAGGAAGTGACATGCGAACACCACGCTCTCACCAGGCTTGGGAGTGGGAATAACCTGCCCTTGAGCAGGCAGCCTATGCGAGATTTTGCCAGTTAGATACCTGGCATCTCTTAGCTTTAGCACATCTTCTTCCATAACGGAGGAAGGCATCCACCGGCCTTGAAGGTCGGAGCCAGACATCATCGGAGGTCCGAAGCGCCTGAATCTGGAGCTTTGGGTGTTGGAACTCAAGGTGAGAGGTGAATTTGATTGAGGTTGAAAAAAAGGAGTCGAGCCTTGGTCTCTTTATAAAGAGGTTGAATACCAAGAGCCCTCCCTATGACCGTTTGGGACTCGCCTTCGATTGAGGAGACATGCCAACAGGCACGATTTGGTTACCCACGCCCGTATTGGTGAGAATCCCGGAATAAGGGGACACGAACTCTGCTTTGACAAGACGTGCCAAGGAAACCACCTCGCTAAACGCGTTGAGGTGGGACAGTAAAATGATTCGAATAAAGGTTTGGCCGTGGCGTGATGTCATGCTGCGGAATACGTCAGCAGATTAGATTTGTACAAATATTATTCTCTCTATGGTGGTATGTGGAACTTATTTTGTAGAGCCGGACAGTATCCTTGTGTTCAAAATCTTCTATGAAGTATTCGGAGGAGGAACCCGCCTTGCAATGCCGAAGACAATCTGCATGCCGGACTCGTCGTCATTGAAGCCTGGTTCAGGGGCTACTGAGGGAGTCCTGGATTAGGGGGTGTCCGGATGACCAGACTATAACCTTTGGCCGGACTCCTGGACTATGAAGATACAATATTGAAGACTTCATCCCGTGTCCGGATGGGACTTTCCTTGGCATGGAAGGCAAGCTTGGCGATACGGATATGTAGATCTCTTCCCATTGTAACCGACTCTGTGTAACCCTAGCCCTCTCCGGTGTCTATATAAACCGGAGGGTTTTAGTCCGTAGGACGAACAACAATCATACCATAGGCTAGCTTCTAGGGTTTAGCCTCTCTGATCTCGTGGTAGATCTACTCTTGTACTATCCATATCATCAATATTAATCAAGCAGGAGTAGGGTTTTACCTCCATCGAGAGGGCCCGAACCTGGGTAAAAACATCGTGTCCCTTGTCTCCTGTTACCATCCGCCTAGACGCACAGTTCTGGACCCCCTACCCGAGATCCGCTGGTTTTGACACCGACACCTAGCGTCACTGAACCTTAAGTGTGAAGATCCTATGGGTTCGGGAATCACGCAGACATGACCGAGACAGCTCTCTGGCCAATAACCAACAGCGGGATCTGGATACCCATGTTGGCTCCCACATGTTCCACGATGATCTCATCGAATGAACCACGATGTCGAGGATTCAAGTAATCCCGTATACAATTCCCTTTGTCAATCGGTATGTTACTTGCCCGAGATTCGATCGTCAGTATCCCAATACCTCGTTCAATCTCATTACCGGCAAGTCACTTTACAAGTACTGTAATGCATGATCCCGTGACCAACCACTTGGTCACATTGAGCTTATTATGATGATGCATTACCGAGTGGGCCAAGAGATACCTCTCCGTCATACGGAGTGATAAATCCCAGTCTCAATCCGTGTCAACCCAACAGACACTTTCGGGGATACCTATAGTATACCTTTATAGTCACCCAGTTACGTTGTGACGTCTGGTACACCCAAAGCACTCCTACGGTATCCGGGAGTTACACGATCTCATGGTCTAAGGAAATGATACTTGACATTGGAAAAACTCTAGTAAACGAACTACCCGATCTTGTGCTATGCTTAGGATTGGGTCTTGTCCATCACATCATTCTCCTAATGATGTGATGTCGTTATCAATGACATCCAATGTCCATAGTCAGGAAACCATGACTATCTATTGATCAACGAGCTAGTCAACTAGAGCCTCACTAGGGCATGTTGTGGTCTATGTATTCACACATGTATTACGATTTTCGGATAACAAAATTATAGCATGAATAATAGACAATTATCATGAATAAGGAATTATAATAATAATCATTTTATTATTGCCTCTAGGGCATATTTCCAACAGTCTCCCACTTGCACTAGAGTCAATAATCTAGTTACATTGTGATGAATCGAACACCCATAGAGTTCTGGTGTTGATCATGTTTTGCTCGCGGAAGAGGTTTAGCCAACGGATCTGTGACATTCAGATCCGTATGCACTTTGCAAATATCTATGTCTCCATCTTGAACATTTTCACGAATGGAGTTGAAGCGACGCTTGATGTGCCTGGTCTTCTTGTGAAACCTGGGCTCCTTGGCAAGGGCAATAGCTCCAGTGTTGTCACAGAAGAGAGTGATCGGCCCCGACGCATTGGGTATGACTCCTAGGTCGGTGATGAACTCCTTCATCAAGATTGCTTCATGCACTGCCTCCGAGGCTGCCATGTACTCCGCTTCACATGTAGATCCCGCCACGACGCTTTGCTTGCAACTACACCAGCTTACTGCCCCACCATTCAAAATATACATGTATCCGATTTGATACTTAGAGTCATCCAGATCTGTGTCGAAGCTAGCGTCGACGTAACCCTTTACGACGAGCTCTTCGTCACCTCCATAAACAAGAAACATATCCTTAGTCCTTTTCAGGTACTTCAGGATATTCTTGACCGCTGTCTAGTGTTCCATGCAAGGTTTACATCAGGTCTGGTACACAGCATGGCATACATAATAGACCCTATAGCCGAGGCATAGGGGATTGTTGGGGAACGTAGTAATTTCAAAAAAAATCCTACGCACACGCAAGATCATGGTGATGCATAGCAAAGAGAGGGGAGAGTGTGTCCAAGTACCCTCGTAGACCGAAAGCGGAAGCGTTATGACAACGCGGTTGATGTAGTCGTACGTCTTCATGATCCGACCGATCCAAGCACCGAACGTACGGCACCTCCGAGTTCAGCGCACGTTCAGCTCGATGACGATCCCCGGACTCCGATCCAGCAGGGTGTCGGGGATGAGTTCCGTCAGCACAACGGCGTGGTGACGATGATGATGTTCTATCGACGCAGGGCTTCGCCTAAGCACCGCAACAATATGACCGAGGTGGAATATGGTGGAGGGGGGCACCGCACATGGCTAAGGAACGATCACGAAGATCAACTTGTGTGTCTAGAGGTGCCCCCTGCCCCCGTATATAAAGGAGGGAGGGGGAGGTGCGGCCGGCCCCCTAGGGGTGCGCCTGGAGGAGTCCTACTCCCACCAGGAGTAGGACTCCCCCCTCTTGCCTTGTTGGAGTAGGAAGGGGGAAGGGGGAAAGAGGAAAGGGGGTCGCCCCCCCCTTCCTTGTCCTATTCGGACTAGGGGGGAGGGGGCGCGCGGCCTGCCCTGGCCGGCCCTCCTCTTCTCCCTTATGGCCCATGTAGGCCCATTAACCCCAGGGGGGGTTCCGGTAACCCCCCGATACTCCGGTAAAATCCCGATTTCACCTGGAACGATTCTGATATCCAAATATAGGCTTCCAATATATCAATCTTTATGTCTCGACCATTTCGAGACTCCTCGTCATATCCGTGATCACATCCGGGACTCCGAACAACCTTCGGCACATCAAAACTTATAAGCTCATAATAAAATTGTCATCGTAACGTTAAGCATGCGGACCCTATGGGTTCGAGAACTATGTAGACATGACCTAGAACTGTTTCCGGTCAATAACCAATAGCGGAACCTGGATGCTTATATTGGATCCTACATATTCTACGAAGATCTTTATCGGTCAAACCGCATAACAACATACGTTGTTCCCTTTGTCATTGGTATGTTACTTGCCCGAGATTCGATCGTCGGTATCTCAATACCTAGTTCAATCTCGTTACTGGCAAGTATCTTTACTCGTTCCGTAATGCATCATCCCGCAACTAACTAATTAGTTGCATTGCTTGCAAGGCTTAAAGTGATGTGCATTACCGAGAGGGCTCAGATATACCTCTCCGACAATCAGAGCGACAAATCCTAATCTCGAAATACTCCAACTCAACATGTACCTTCGGAGACACCTGTAGAGCTCCTTTATAATCACCCAGTTACGTTGTGACGTTTGGTAGCACACAAAGTGTTCCTTCGGTAAACGGGAGTTGCATAATCTCATAGTCATAGGAACATGTATAAGTCATGAAGAAAGCAATAGCAACGTACTAAACGATCAAGTGCTAAGCTAACGGAATGGGTCAAGTTAATCACATAATTCTCCTAATGATGTGATCCCGTTAATCAAATGAAAACTCTTTGTCCATGGCTAGGAAACATAACCATCTTTGATAAACGAGCTAGTCAAGTAGAGGCATACTAGTGACAGTTAGTTTGTCTATGTATTCACACATGTATCATGATTCCAGTTAATACAATTCTAGCATGAATAATAAACATTCATCATGATATAAGGAAATAAATAATAACTTTATTATTGCCTCTAGGGCATATTTCCTTCAGTCTCCCACTTGCACTAGAGTCAATAATCTAGTTCACATCGCCATGTGATTTAAAACTAATATTCATATCTGTATATGATTAACACCCATAGTTCACATCGTCATGTGACCAACACCCAAAGGGTTTACTAGAGTCAATAATCTAGTTCACATAGGTATGTTGCTAACACCCAAAGAGTACTAAGGTGTGATCATGTTTTGCTCGTGAGAGAAGCTTAGTCAACGGGTATGGCACATTCAGAGCCGTATGTATTTTGCAAATATTCTATGTCTACAATGCTCTGCACAGAGCTACTCTAGCTAATTGCTCCCACTTTCAATATGTATCCAGATTGAGACTTAGAGTCATCTGGATTTGTGTAAAAGCTTGCACCGATGTAACTATTTACGACGGGCTCTTTTATCACCTCCATAATCGAGAAATATTTCCTTAGTCCTTACTAAGGATATTCTTGACCAATGTCTCCTAGATCACTATTGTATTCCCTTACCAAATTCAGAACAAGGTATACAATAGGTCTGGTACATAGCATATCATACTTTATAGAACCTATGACTGAGGCATAGGGAATTACTTTCATTCTCTTTTCTATTTTCTGTCGTGGTCTGGATTTGAGTCTTACTCAATTTCACACCTTTGCAACACAGGCAAGAACTCTTTCTTTGACTGTTCCATTTTGAACTACTTCAAAATCTTGTCAAGGTATGTACTAATTGAAAATCTTATCAAGCGTCTTGATCTATCTCAATAGATCTTGATGCTCAATATGTAAGTAGCTTTACTGAGGTCTTTCTTTGAAAAAATCCTTTCAAACACTCCTTTATGGTTTCCAGAAAATTCTACATTATTTCCGATCAACAATATGTCATTCACATATACTTATCAGAAAGGTTGTAGTGCTCCCACTCACTTTCTTGTAAATACAGGCTTCACCGCAAGTCTGTATAAAACTATATGCTTTGATCAACTCATCAAAGCGTATATTCCAACTCCGAGATGCTTGCACCAGTCCATAGATGGATTGCTGGAGCTTGCATAATTTGTTTAGCACCTTTAGGATTGATAAAACCTTCTGGTTGCATCATATACAACTCTTCTTTAATAAATCCATTAAAGAATGCAGTTTTGACATCCTTTTGACAGATTTCATAAAATGTGGCAATTGCTAACATGATTCGGACAAACTTTAAGCATCGATACGAGTGAGAAAAAAACTCATCATAGTCAACATCTTGAACTTTGTCAAAAACCTTTTTCAACAAATCTAGCTTTGTAGATAGTAACACTACTATCAACGTCCGTCTTCCTCTTGAAGATCCATTTATTTTCTATGGCTTGTCAATCATCGGGCAAGTCAATCAAAGTCCACACTTTGTTCTCATATATGGATCCCATCTATGATTTCATGGCCTTCAAGCCATTTCATGGAATCTGGGCTCATCATAGCTTCCTCATAGTTCGTAGGTTTATCATGGTCTAGTAACATGACTTCCAGAATAGGATTACCGTACCACACTGGTGCGGACCGTACTCTGGAATACCTACGAGGTTCTGTAGTAACTTGGTTTGAAGTTTCATGATCATCATCATTAGCTTCCTCGCTAATCGGTGTAGCAATCACTGGAACTGATTTATGTGATGAACAACTTTCCAATTTGGGAGAAGGTACAATTACCTCATCAAGTTCTACTTTCCTCCCACTCACTTCTTTCGAGAGAAACTCCTTCTCTAGAAAGGATCCATTCTTAGCAACGAATGTTTTGCCTTCGGATCTGTGATAGAAGGTGTACCAAACAGTTTCCTTTGGGTATTCTATGAAGACGCAGTTTCTGAGTTGGGTTCGAGCTTATCAGGTTGAAAGCCTTTTTCATATAAGCATCGCAACTCTAAACTTTAAGAAACAACAGCTTAGGTTTACTGTTAAACCATAGTTCATACGGTGTCGTCTCAACGGATTTAGATGGTGCCCTATTTAAACGTGAATGCAGCTATCTCTAATGCATAACCCCAAAACGATAGTGGTAAACCGATAAGAGACATCATAGATCGCATCATATCTAGTAAAGTACGATTACAACGTTCGGACACACCATTACATTTTGGTGTTCCAGGTGGCGTGAGTTGTGAAACTATTTCACATTGTTTCATATGAACACCAAACTCGTAACTCAAATATTCGTCTCCACGATCAGATCGTGGAAATTTTATTTTTCTTGTTACGATGATTTTCCACTTCACTCTGAAATTCTTTGAACTTTTCAAATGTTTCAGACTTACGTTTCATCAAGTAGATATACCCATATCTGCTCAAATCATCTATGAAGGTCAGAAAATAACGATACACGCCACGAGCCTTAACACTCACCGGATCGCATACATCGGTATGTATTATTTCCAATAAGTCAGTAGCTCGTTCCATTGTTCCGGAGAACAGACTTTTAGTCATCTTGCCCAAAAGGCACGGTTCGCAAGCATCAAATGATTCATAACCAAGTGATTCCGAAAATCCATCTTTATGGAGTTTCTTCATGCGCTTTACACCGATATGACCCAAACGGCAGTGCCACAAATAAGTTGCACTATCATTATTAACTTTGCATCTTTTGGCATCAATATTGTTAATATGTGTATCACTACGATCGAGATCCAACAAACTTTTTTCATTGGGTGTATGACCATCGAAGGTTTTATTCATGTAAACAGAACAACAATTATTCTTTGACTTTAAATGAATAACCGTATCGCAATAAACATGATCAAATCATATTCATGTTCAACACAAATGCCAAATAACATTTATTTAGGTTTAACACTAATCCCGAAAGTATAGGGAGTGTGCGATGATGATCATATCAATCTTGGAACCACTTCCAATACACATCGTCACTTCACCCTCAACTAGTCTCTGTTTATTCTGTAACTCCTGTTTCGAGTCACTAATTTTTAGCAACCGAACAAGTATCAAATACTCAGGGACTACTATAAACACTAGTAAGGTACACATCAATAACCTGTATATCAAATATACCATTGTTCACTCTGCCATCCTTCTTATCCACCAAATATTCAGGGTATTTCCGTTTCCAATGACCATTTCCTTTGCAGTGTAAGCACTCAGTTTCAGGCTTTGGTTCAGCTTTGGGATTCTTCGTGGGAGTGACAACTTGCTTGTCATTCTACTTGAAGTTCCCTTTCTTTCCCTTTGCCCTTTTTCTTGAAACTAGTGATCTTGTCAACCATCAACACTTGATGCTCTTTCTTCATTTCTACCTTCGTCAATTTCAACATCATGAAGAGCTCGGGAATCGTTTTCATCATCCCTTGCATACTATAGTTCATCACAAAGTTCTACTAACTTGGTGATGGTGACTAGAGAACTCTGTCAATCACTATCTTATCTGGAAGATTAACTCCCACCTGATTCAAGCGATTGTAGTACCCAGACAATCTGAGCACATGCTCACTAGTTGAGCAATTCTCCTCCATCTTTTAGCCATAGAACTTGTTGGAGACTTCATATATCTCAACTCGGGTATTTGCTTGAAATATTAACTTCAACTCCTGGAACATCTCATATGGTCCATGACGTTCAAAACGTCTTTGAAGTCCCGATTCTAAGTCGTTAAGCATGGTGCACTAAACTATCAAGTAGTCATCATATTGAGCTAGCCAAACATTCATAACATCTGCATCTACTCCTGCAATAGGTATGTCACCTAGCGGTGCATTAAGGACATAATGCTTCTTTGCAGCAATGAGGATAAACCTCAGATCACGGATCCAATCTGCATCATTGCTACTAACATCTTTCAACACAATTTTCTCTAGGAACATATCAAAATAAACATATGAAAGCAACAACGCAAGCTATTGATCTACAACATAATTTGCAAAATACTACCAGGACTAAGTTCATGATAAATTTAAGTTCAATTAATCATATACTAAAGAACTCCCACTTAGACAGACATCTCTCTAGTCATCTAAGTGATCACGTGCTCCAAATCAACTAAACAATGTCCGATCATCACGTGAGATGGAGTAGTTTTCAATGGTGAACATCACTATGTTGATCATATCTACTATATGATTCACACTCGACCTTTCGGTCTCCGTGTTCCAAGGCCATATCTGTATATGCTAGGCTCGTCAAGTTTAACCTGAGTATTCCGCGCGTGCAACTTTTTTGCACCCGTTGTATTTGAACGTAGAGCCTATCACACCCGATCATCACGTGGTGTCTCAGCACGAAGAACTTTCGCAACGGTGCATACTCAGGGAGAACACTTCTTGATAATTTAGTGAGAGATCATCTTAAAATGCTACCATCAAACAAAGCAAGATAAGATGCATAAAGGATAAACATCACATGCAATCAATATAAGTGAGATGATATGGCCATCATCATTTTGTGCTTGTGATTTCCATCTCCGAAGCACCGTCATGATCACCATCGTCACCGGCGCGACACCTTGATCTCCATCGTAGCATCGTTGTCGTTACGCCATCTATTGCTTCTACGACTATCGCTACCGCTTAGTGATAAAGTAAAGCAATTACAGGGCATTTGCATTTCATAAAATAAAGCGACAACCATATGGCTCCTGCCAGTTGCCGATAACTTCGGTTACAAAACATGATCATCTCATACAATAAAATATAGCATCACATCTTGACCATATCACATCACAACATACCCTGCAAAAACAAGTTAGACGTCCTCTACATTGTTGTTGCAAATTTTACGTGGCTGCTACGGGCTGAGCAGGAATCGTTCTTACCTACGCATCAAAACCACAATGATAGTCTGTCAAGTTGGTGCTGTTTTAACCTTCACAAGGACCGGGCGTAGCCACACTCGGTTCAACTAAAGTTGGAGAAACTGACACCCGCCGGCCACCTGTGTGCAAAGCACGTCGGTAGAACCAGTCTCGCGTAAGCGTACGCGTAATGTCAGTCCAGGCCGCTTCATCCAACAATACCGCCGAACCAAAGTATGACATGCTGGTAAGTAGTATGACTTGTATCACCCACAACTCACTTGTGTTCTACTCGTGCATATAAAATCAACGCATAAAACCAGGCTCTGATACCACTGTTGGGGAACGTAGTAATTTCAAAAAAATCCTACACACACGCAAGATCATGGTGATGCATAGCAACGAGAGGGGAGAGTGTGTCCATGTACCCTCATAGACCGAAAGCGGAAGCGTTATGACAACGCGGTTGATGTAGTCGTACGTCTTCACGATCCGACCGATCCAAGCACCGGACGTACGGCACCTTCGAGTTCAGCACACGTTCAGCTCGATGATGATCCCCGGACTACGATCCAGCAAGGTGTCGGGGATGAGTTCCGTCAGCACGACAGCATGGTGACGATGATGATGTTCTACCGACGCAGGGCTTCGCCAAAGCACCGCAACAATATGACCAAGGTGGAATATGGTGGAGGGGGGCACCGCACACGGCTAAGGAACGATCACGAAGATCAACTTGTGTGTCTAGAGGTGCCCCCTGCCCCCGTATATAAAGGAGGGAGGGGGAGGTGCGGCCGGCCCCCTAGGGGTGCACCTGGAGGAGTCCTACTCCCACCGGGAGTAGGACTCCCCCCTCTCGCCTTGTTGGAGAAGGAAGGGGGAAGGGGGAAAGAAGAAAGGGGGGCGCCCCCCCCCCTTCCTTGTCCTATTCGGACTAGGGGGGAGGGGGCGCGCGGCCTGCCCTGGCCGGCCCTCCTCTTCTCCCTTATGGCCCATGTAGGTCCATTAACCCCCGGGGGGTTTCCGGTAACCCCCCGGTACTCCGGTAAAATCCCGATTTCTCCCGGAACGATTCCGATATCCAAATATAGGCTTCCAATATATCAATCTTTATGTCTCGACCATTTCAAGACTCCTCGTCATGTCCATGATCACATCCGGGACTCCGAACAACCTTCGGCACATCAAAACTTATAAACTCATAATAAAACTGTCATCGTAATGTTAAGCGTGCGGACCCTACGGGTTCGAGAACTATGTAGACATGACCTAGAACTTTTTCCGGTCAATAACCAATAGCGGAATCTGGATGCTCATATTGGCTCCTACATATTCTACGAAGATCTTTATCGGTCAAACCGCATAACAACATACGTTGTTCCCTTTGTCATCGGTATGTTACTTGCCCGAGATTCGATCATCGGTATCTCACTACCTAGTTCAATCTCATTACCGGCAAGTCTCTTTACACGTTCTGTAATGCATCATCCTGCAAATAACTAATTAGTTGCATTGCTTGCAAGGCTTAAAGTGATGTGCATTACCGAGAGGGCCCAGAGATACCTCTTCGACAATCGGAGTGACAAATCCTAATCTCGAAATACGCCAACTCAACATGTACCTTCGGAGACACCTGTAGAGCTCCTTTATAATCACCCAGTTACATTGTGACGTTTGGTAGCACACAAAGTGTTCCTCCGGTAAACGGGAGTTGCATAATCTCATAGTCATAGGAACATGTATAAGTCATGAAGAAAGCAATAGCAACATACTAAACGATCAAGTGCTAAGCTAATGGAATGGGTCAAGTTAATCACATCATTCTCCTGATGATGTGATCCCGTTAATCAAATGACAACTCTTTGTCCATGGCTAGGAAACATAACCATCTTTGATAAACGAGCTAGTCAAGTAGAGGCATACTAGTGACACTTAGTTTGTCTATGTATTCACACATGTATCATGTTTCCGGTTAATACAATTCTAGCATGAATAATAAACATTCATCATGATATAAGGAAAAAAATAATAACTTTATTATTGCCTCTAGGGCATATTTCCTTTAGGGATGAAACTCATCTTTTCTCTATCTTCTGCCGGGGTCGGGCATTGAGCCGAGCTCAATTTCACACCTTGCAACACAGGCATGAACCCCTTCTTGGACTAATCCATATTGAACTTCTTCAATATCTTATCAAGGTATGTGCTTTGTGAAAGACCTATGAGGCGTCTCGATCTGTCTCTATAGATCTTGATGCCTAATATGTAAGCAGCTTCTCCAAGGTCCTTCATTGAAAAACACTTATTCAAGTAGGCCTTTATGCTGTCCAAAAGTTCTATATCATTTCCCATCAAAAGTATGTCATCCACATATAATATGAGAAACGCTACAGAGCTCCCACTCACTTTCTTGTAAACGCAGGTTTCTCCATAAGTCTGCATAAACCCAAACGCTTTGATCATCTCATCAAAGCGAATGTTCCAACTCCGAGATGCTTGCACCAGCCCATAAATGGATAGCTGGAGCTTACATACCTTGTTAGCTTTCTTAGGATCGACAAAACCTTCCGGCTGCATCATATACAGTTCTTCCTTAAAATAGCCGTTAAGGAATGCCGTTTTGACGTCCATTTGCCATATCTCATTATCATAGTATGCGGCAATTGCTAACATGATTCGGACGGACTTCAGTTTCGCTACAGGAGAGAAAGTCCCATTGTAGTCAACTCCTTGAATTTGCCGATAACCCTTAGCAACAAGTCAAGCTTTATAGATGGTAACATTGCCATCCGCGTCCGTCTTCTTCTTAAAGATCCATTTATTTTCTATCGCTCGCCGATCATCGGGCAAGTCTGTCAAAGTCCATACTTTGTTTTCATACATGGATCCTATCTCGGATTGCATGGTTTCAATCCATTTGTTGGAATCTGGGCCCGACATCGCTTCTTCATAGTTCGAAGGTTCACCGTTTTCTAACAACATGATTTCCAAGACAGGGTTGCCATACCATTCTGGTGTAGAACGTGTCCTTGTGGACCTTCGAAGTTCAGTAGCAACTTGATCCAAAGTACCTTGATCATCATCATTAACTTCCCCTATAGTCGGTGCAGACACCACAAGAACATCTTCCTGAGCTGCGCTACTTTCCGGTTCAAGAGGCAGTACTTCATCGAGTTCTACTTTCCTCCCACTTATTTATTTCGAGAGAAACTCTTTCTCCATAAAGGACCCATTCTTGGCAACAAAAATCTTGCCTCCGGATCTTAGGTAGAAGGTATACCCAATGGTTTCCTTAGGGTATCCTATGAAGATGCATTTTTCCGACTTGGGTTTGAGCTTTTTAGGTTGAAGTTTCTTGACATAAGCATTGCATCCCCAAACTTTTAGAAACGACAGCTTAGGTTTCTTCCCAAACCATAATTCATACGGTGTCGTCTCAACGGATTTAGACGGTGCCCTATTTAAAGTGAATGTAGTTGTCTCTAGAGTGTATCCCCAAAATGATAGCGGTAAATCGGTGAGTGACATCATAGATCGCACCATATCCAATAGAGTGCGATTACGATGTTCGGACACACCCTTATGCTGAGGTGTTCCAGGCGGCGTGATTTGTGAAACGATTCCACATTTCCTTAAGTGCGTACCATATTCGTGACTTAAATATTCTCCTCCATGATCTGATCATAAGAACTTTATTTTTTGGTCATGTTGATTCTCTACCTCATTCTGAAATTCCTTGAACTTTTCAAAGGTCTCAGACTTGTGTTTCATCAAGTAAACATACCCATATCTACTCAAGTCATCAGTGAGGGTGAGAACATAACGATAGCCACCGCAAGCCTCAACGCTCATTGGACCGCACACATCAGTATGTATAATTTTCAATAAGTTGGTTGCTCGTTCCATTGTTCCGAAGAATGGAGTCTTGGTCATTTTACCCATGAGGCATGGTTCGCACGTGTCAAATGATTCGAAATCAAGAGACTCCAAAAGTCCATCTGTATGGAGCTTCTTCATGCGTTTGACACCAATGTGACCAAGGTGGCAGTGCCACAGATATGTGGGACTATCATTATCAATCTTACATCTTTTGGTATTCACACTATGAATATGTGTAACATCACGTTCGAGATTCATTAAGAATAAACCATTGACCAGCGGGTCATGACCATAAAACATATCTCTCATATAAATAGAACAACCATTATTCTCGGATTTAAATGAGTAGCCATCTCGTATTAAACGAGATCCAGATACAATGTTCATGCTCAAAGCTGGCACTAAATAACAATTATTAAGGTTTAAAACTAATCATGTAGGTAAATGTAGAGGTAGCGTGTCGACTGCGATCACATCGACCTTCGAACCATTCCCGACGCGCATCGTCACCTCGTCCTTCGCCAGTCTCCGTTTATTCCGCAGCTCCTATTTTGAGTTACAAATATGAGCAACTGCACCGGTATCAAATACCCAGGAGCTACTACGAGCGCTGGTAAGGTACACATTAATTACATGTATATCACATATACCTTTGGTGTTGCCGGCCTTCTTGTTCGCTAAGTACTTAGGGCAGTTCCGCTTCCAGTGTTCGCTTCCCTTGCAATAAAAGCACTCAGTCTCAGGTTTGGGTCCATGCTTTGGCTTCTTCCCGACAACTGGCTTACCGGGCGCGTCAGCTCCCTTGCCGTCCTTCTTGAAGTTCTTCTTACCCTTGCCTTTCTTGAAACTAGTAGTTTTATTGACCATCAACACTTGATGTTCCTTTTTGATTTCTACTTCCGCTGATTTCAGCATTGAAAATACCTCAGAAATACTTTTCACCATCCCCTGCATATTGTAGTTCATCACAAAGCTCTTGTACCTTGGTGGGAGCGACTGAAGGATTCTGTCAATGACCGCCTCATCCGGGAGGTTAATGTCCAGCTGGGACAAGCGGTTGTGCAACCCAGACATTTTGAGTATGTGCTCACTGACAGAACTATTTTCCTCCATCTTACAACTGTAGAATTTGTCGGAGACTTCATATCTCTCGACCCGAGCATGAGCTTAGAAAACCATTTTCAGCTCTTCGAACATCTCATATGCTCCGTGTTGCTCAAAACGCTTTTGGAGCCCTGGTTCTAAGTTGTAAAGCATGCCGCACTGAACGAGGGAGTAGTCATCAACACGCGACTGCCAGGTGTTCATAACGTATTGAGTTGCTGGGAAAACGGGTGCTTCACCTAGCGGTGCATCTAGGACATATGCTCTTTTGGCAGCTATGAGGATCATCCTCAAGTTCCGGACCCAGTCCGTATAGTTGCTGCCATCGTCTTTCAGCTTGGTTTTCTCTAGGAACGCGTTGAAGTTGAGGGCAACATTAGCGCAAGCCATTTGATCTACAAGACATATTGCAAAAGGTTTTAGACTAAGTTCATGATAATTAAGTTCATATAATCAAATTATTTAATGAACTCCCACTCAGATAGACATCCCTCTAGTCATCTAAGTGATCCATGATCCGAGTCGACTAGGCCATGTCCGATCATCACGTGAGACAGACTAATCATCATCGGTGAACATCTTCATGTTGATCGTATCTTCTATATGACTCATGTTCGACCTTTCAGTCTCTTGTGTTCCGAGGCCATGTTTGTACATGCTAGGCTTGTCAAGTCAACCTAAGTGTTTTGCATGTGTAAATCTGTCTTACACCCGTTGTATGTGGACGTTATAATCTATCACACCCGATCATCACGTGGTGCTTCGAAACAACGAACTTTCGCAATGGTGCACAGTTAGGGGGAACACTTTCTTGAAATTATTATGAGGGATCATCTTATTTACTACCGTTGTTATAAGCAAATAAGATGCAAAAACATGATAAACATCACATGCAATCAAATAGTGACATGATATGGCCAATATCATTTTGCTCCTTTTGATCTCCATCTTCGGGGCGCCATGATCATCATCGTCACCGGCATGACACCATGATCTCCATCATCATGATCTCCATCATTGTGTCTTCATGAAGTTGTCACGCCAACGATTACTTCTACTACTATGGCTAACGGTTTAGCAATAAAGTAAAGTAATTACATGGCGTTTATTCAATGACACGTAGGTCATACAGTAATTAAGACAACTCCTATGCCTCCTACCGGTTGTCATACTCATCGACATGCAAGTCTTGATTCCTATTACAAGAACATGATCAATCTCATACATCACATATATATCATTCATCACATCCTTTTGGCCATATCACATCACAAGGCATATGCTGCAAAAACAAGTTAGACGTCATCTAATTGTTGTTGCATGTTTTTACGTGGCTGCAATAGGGTTCTAGCAAGAACATTTCTTACCTACGTCAAAACCATAACGTGATATGCCAATTTCTATTTACCCTTCATAAGGAACCATTTCATCGAATCCGATCCGACTAAAGTGGGAGAGACAGACACCTGCTAGCCACCTTATGCAACTAGTGCATGTCAGTCGGTGGAACTTGTCTCACGTAAGCATACGTGTAAGGTCGGTCCGGGACGCTTCATCCCACGATGCCGCCGAAACAAGATAAGACTATTAGTGACAAGTAAATTGACAACATCTATGCCCACAACAAAATTGTGTTCTACTCGTGCATAGAAACTACGCATAGACCTAGCTCATGATGCCACTGTTGGGGATCGTTGCAGAAAATAAAAAAAATTCTACGCTTCACCAAGATCAATCTATGGAGTCATCTAGCAACGAGAGAGAGGAGTGCATATACATACCCTTGTAGATTGCGAGCGGAAGCGTTCAAGAGAACGGGGTTGATGGAGTCGTACTCGTCGTGATCCAAATCACCGATGATCCTAGCGCCGAACGGACGGCACCTCCGCGTTCAACACATGTACAGTTGGGAGAGACGTCTACTCCTTCTTGATCCAGCAAGGGGAAGGAAAGGTTGATGGAGATCCAGCAGCACGACGGCGTGGTGGTGGAAGTAGCGGGGATCTCGGCAGGGCTTCGCCAAGCTCGGCGAGAGGGAGAGGTGTTACGGGGGGAAGAGGGAGGCGCCAGGGGCTTGGGTGCGCAGACCTCCCTCCCCCCTATTTATATAGGGGCCCTGGGGGCGCCGGCCCCCTAGAGATCCAATCTCAAGGGGGGCAAAGGGGGGAACTTGCCCCCCAAGTCAGGTGGGGCGCCCCCCACCCCCAGGGTTTCCATCCCTAGGCGCAGGGGGAGGCCCAGGGGGCGCACCAGCCCACCAGGGGCTGGTTCCCTTCCCACTTCATCCCATGGGGCCCTCCGGGATAGGTGGCCCCACCCGGTGGACCCCTGGGACCCTTCCTGTGGTCCCGGTACAATACCGGTGACCCCGAAACTTTCCCGGTGGCCGAAACTGGACTTCCTATATACAAATCTTTACCTTCGAACCATTCCGGAACTCCTCGTGATGTCCGGGATCTCATCCGGGACTCCGAACAACTTTCGGATTACCACATACTAATATCTCTACAACCTTAGCATCACCGAACCTTAAGTGTGTAGACCCTACGGGTTCGGGAATCACGCAGACATGACCGAGACACCTCTCCGGCCAATAACCAACAACGGGATCTGGATACCCATGTTGGCTCCCACATGTTCCATGATGATCTCATCGAATGAACCACAATGTCGAGGATTCAAGTAATCCCGTATACAATTCCCTTTGTCAATCGGTACGTTACTTGCCCGAGATTCGATCGTCGGTATCCCAATACCTCGTTCAATCTCGTTACCGGCAATTCAATTTACTCGTACCATAATGCATGATCCCGTGACCAACCACTTGGTCACATTGAGCTCATTATGATGATGCATTACCGAGTGGGCCAAGAGATACCTCTCCGTCATACAGAGTGACAAATCCCAGTCTCGATCTGTGTCAACCCAACAGACACTTTCGGGGATACCTGTAGTATAACTTTATAGTCACCCAGTTACGTTGTGACGTTTGGTACACCCAAAGCACTCCTACGGTATCTGGGAGTTACACGATCTCATGGTCTAAGGAAATGATACTTGACATTGGAAAAACTCTAGCAAACGAACTACACGATCTTGTGCTATGCTTAGGATTGGGTCTTATCCATCACATCATTCTCCTAATGATGTGATCCCGTTATCAATGACATCCAATGTCCATAGTCAGGAAACCATGACTATCTGTTGATCAACGAGCTAGTCAACTAGAGGCTCACTAGGGACATGTTGTGGTCTATGTATTCACACATGTATTACGATTTCCAGATAACACAATTATAGCATGAATAATAGACAATTATCATGAACAAGGAAATATAATAATAATCATTTTATTATTGCCTCTAGGGCATATTTCCAACACCCCCCCTTCAGAAAAAACAAAACCCCAGCCCGTGAACTGCTGACGCGTAGATGCCTTTTGGTCCCGGTTGGTACCACCAACCGGGACAAAAGGCCCTCCTGCCTGGGCAAGCCGCAGCGGCCACGTGGAGCCCCATCTGTCCCGGTTCATGGGCGAACCGGGACTAAAGGTGTTGGGCTTTAGTACCGACACTTTAGTCCCGGTTCGGCAACCGGGACAAATGGGCCTTATGAACCGGGACACATGGGGCTTTTTCTACTAGTGTTGGTATGCTTGAGTACTAAAGTCTTCATGTCAAAACTAGACTATTGCTTTGAATCAAATAAAAGTCCAAATGTCCATGCTATAAAGAAAAGAAATGTGATGAACATGATAGGCAACATTCCACATCAAAAATTTTGTTTTTATCATTTACCTACTCGAGGACGAGCAGGAATTAAGCTTGGGGATGCTGATACGTCTCCAACGTATCTATAATTCTTGATTGTTCCATGTTGTTATATTATCATTCTTGGATGTTCTACAATCATTTTATAGCCATTTTATATTATTTTCTGGTACTAACCTATTGACATAGTGCCCAGTGCCAGTTGCTGTTTTCTGCATGTTTTTCACATCGCGGGAAATCAATACCAAACGGAGTCCAAACACAGAGGAAACTTTTTGAGGATTTTTTTGGGCCAGAAGACATCCAATGGGCCAGGAAAGCACCTGGCGGGAGCTCCGAGTGGAGCACAACCCACCAGGGCGCGCCTGGCACCCAGGCACGCCCCGGTGGGTTGTGCCCACCTCACGTGCCCCCTAAACCGCCTCTTTGCTTTATAAATACCCAAATATTCAAGAAACCCTAGGGGGGTCAAAGAAAATCAATTCCAGCCTTCGCAGAGTTCATAAACACAAGATCCAATCTAGACACCATCTCAGAGGGGTGCATCATGTCCACTGGTGCCTCTCTGATGATGCGTGAGTAGTTCTTTGTAGACCTATGGGTCCGTAGTTAGTAGCTAGATGGCTTCCTCTCTCTCTCTCTCTCTCTCTCTTGATTATCAATACAATGGTCTCTTGGAGATCCATATGATGTAAGTCTTTTTACGGTGTGCTTGTTGGGATCCGATGAACTTTGAGTTTATGATCAGATCTATGTTTTTATCCATGAAAATTATTTGAGTCTTCTTTGATCTCTTATATGCGTGATTGATTATAGCCTCATATTTCTTCTTCGACATTTGGGTTTTGTTTGGCCAACTTGATCTATTTATCTTGCAATGGGAAGAGGTGCTTTGTGATGGGTTCGATCTTACGGTGCTTGATCCCAGTGACAGAAAAGGAAACGACACGTATGTATCATTGCTATTAAGGATAACAAGATGGGGTCAATTTCTACATAAATAGATCTTGTCTACATCATGTCATCGTTCTTATTGCATTACTCCGTTTCTCCATGAACTTAATACACTAGATGCATGCTGGATAGCGGTTGATATGTGGAGTAATATTAGTAGATACAGGCAGGAGTCGGTCTACTAATCTTGGCCGTGGTGCCTATATAATGATCATTGCCTGGATGTTGTCATGATTATTTGAAGTTCTATCAATTGTCCAACGGTAATTGCTTTCCCACTGTTTGCTATTTTTCTCGAGAGAAGCCACTAGTGAAACCTACTGCCCTGGGTCTCTTTTCATCATATTTGCCTTTGTGATCTATTTTCCTTTGCATTTATTTTCAGATGTATTAAACCAAAATACAAAAATACCTTGCTGCTATTTATTTGTTCTGTGATCTATTTATCATATCTACCATTTTTATCTCATGTTATTTGCCTATCTTGAGGCGCCATACCCGAAAGGGATTGACAACCCCTTTTACACGTCGAGTTGCGAGTATTTGTTATTTGTGTGCAGGTGTTGTTTATATGGTGTGAGGAGGTTCTCCTACTGGTTCGATAACCTTAGTCTCATCACCGAGGGAAATACCTACCGTCGCTATACTGCATCATCCCTTCCTCTTTTGGGAAATACCGATGTAGTTCTAGCAGACATCAATCATCATTTTTTTTGAAACGGAGGCAAAAGATTTGCCTCATCGATTAATTAAGTAGAAGAGAATTTCCCAGTTAATCAACGGAAAACCGGGCGAAAACCGATACAAACCAACCACCTGTGGACTACTCATGGAGCATGCAACCCCGTAAACACGTGATCAACCCTACAAACTACCCAACACATAACGACCACCAACCCTCACACTTCTACATCGCAAAGAAACCCTCAACAAGAGTAACACGATCGAAGACCACATGCACCACCAAATCCATGAAGACAAATCAGACCAAAAAGACAACCCAAGAGACCGGTGACCATCCATCAAGCAGCTGCAGACGCCTTTCTTGTGGCGCCACTCTTCATTCTCTTGCTCCTGAGAGCCTCCTCCACAATCGCCTTGCCAGATCCAGGGCTAGCCGCTTCCAAACGTTTGAGCAAGCTGTGAATCTCTATCTCAAAGAGAAATCATTGACCTTGTCACGCACAGAAACCTATCCAATGGTCTCATGCGAGTGAGAGACTATAACATCTGAACCTTCACGCTCCACAATGGCGAGTGGCTGGCTGGGCTCATACGCCAACATACTGACCACCTCAGCATTATCAGTCACCGATACCACCGACATGATGGACTCGGGCGCCTGTAGTTGCTCACATGACCTAGGTGAATCATGCCGCTCACCCGAGGTCACCGGCGAGATGACCTCCACATGCTCCATAGGCTGAGGCGAAGCAGGTCTCGCACATAGTTGTTGAACCTCAGGCATAATCTACAATACAGGGGCGACAACCACGGCGATGGCCTCGTTTACAACGGCAGACATCGACGACAAGTTGTCCCCAGCTCGAGGGGAGAAACAATCATAGAGCTCTTCATCCCTGTTCTCCATTGAGCCACCAACATCAACCTGACTAACAACATCAACTTGACTAGAAGGACGCGACGTAGGAGTGGACTGCAACACAGCCGACACGAGAGAGAGCTTGTCCAGGGCCGCCTCCGCCCGCTCCAGAAAGCTCCCAACATACATCAGCAACTTGGCCTGAGTTTCTAGAGTGGACTGCAACAACACATCGGTTGGCGATGCCGAGCCAACATCATGAGAAACGATCGATGCCCAGGACCCATGATGAAGTGCCTTGTAGGGGAGCGTGGATTTCATCGGACCCTCGCAAGAAGCTTGAGCTTGACAATGCTTGGTGCTGAGGTGAGACAGCGGTGGTGTGCTAATGCATGCCAAAGAGCTAAGCGGACGCCAAGGATTGCGGCATCCGCATGCCCAATGTCCGTTCTCCAAGCAGCGGGAGCATCGCAAAGGATCTCCGCAAACTGCTGCGCGATGTCCAGGGGCGAGCCATCGACAACATCGACCATGAAGCCAGGCGGGGATGGGACGAGGAGCAAATGCCGGTGTTGGTGACGCATCACAGCGCCGACCGCGCCGAGGTAATACCTCTTGCCATTCACCACTCGTCTTCTCCTCATGCCCAACACATGGAACAGTCAGGTGAGCAGCCGGGGCCGGGCTTTTGGAAGCCGGCGGCGTCATCGGACCCAACTCTTCTTCGTCATCCTCATTGTCCTCGTCGGCGAGGGAGGCCCAGGACACAGGCCGCCCCGAGTTCAAACCAGCGGTCGTCATCATTGAAGAACTGGACGCAAGCCGGAGAGTCGAGGCGAACTCCGGATGGAGCCGGGTCGCTGCATGGGCCGGGTTGGAGTGAGGCTCTGACGGGGCCGGGGCCGGGGGCGAGCCCGAGCGGGGCGCTATCGGTGACGTTGGTGGTTGGCTGGAGGCGGCAGCAGCAAGTGGAGCCGGAGCGAAGGGCGCAGTTGAAGTCGTGGACGTCGTCGCCTCCTTGGTGAGGTGCGCGCGGGTCACCATCCTCCCATGAATGGCTGGGTCGGAGCGGCGGGAAGCGAGGGCGGCCGCGGCGAGGGCGGCGGGTGGTGCTGGAGCAGTGGGCGGCCGGGAGCCGGAGCACGGCACGGCAGGAGAGGCTGTCGCTGTCGCGGCCGACATGGATGCGAGCCGATATCGAGGATGAGCAGCCATGGCGTCGCCCCGCAAAGAGAAGCACGCGAGCGGAGAGAGGAGGTGGAGAGGATCCCGGATCTGGACAGAGCAGATGCAGGGGACGCTGGCGGTAGGAGATCAGGGCGGCGGCGCCGCCGCCGCGGGCGCGTTCGCAAGAGCGAGGTCGCTCGGGTTGGGTTTCATGAGTTGAGCCCCCACCCGAACCACTGACCGTACAGCGCAGCGTACCGTTGGTGGATGGGCAGTGGAGGGCAACCAACGATGAAGAGGTTGAAGACGTCGGACGCCACCACAATATCTGGAAGAAGCACATCAATCATCATGAGTTCTATGAGAATGACTTGCTATTTATAATGCTAGAAAAAGTGACTGAAATTATCATTGATCAAATTCATGCACTATGTTAGAATTCACACTTCATAAATTATTTCTTTTATCGTTTACCTACTCGAGGACGAGCAGGAATTAAGTCCGAGGATGCTGATACGTCTCCAACGTATCTATAATTTATGAAATATTCATACTATATTTACATGAGTTTTATATGGTTTTGGTGTACTTTATATTATTTTTATGGACTAACTTATTGATCCAGTGCTCAGTGCCAGCAGCCTAAATTGGTTGACCCAGCATACAAGCATCGCTGGCTCTCTAGTGCATGTTTATCTTTCATTTTTATTGCTTTTACTTATATTCTAAAATAGAAATTATTTTCCATATTTTAAAAAGGTTCGTTACGCATTCAAAAGGTGTTTATACAATGATAACATTAAAAAATGTACTTGACGTTTTAAAAACATTCACGTATTTCTAAACAAAGGTCCCTGAAGTTTTTAAAAGGACACTGAGAAGTCTCACATGACAACTCCGAACATTTTCAATGCCTAGTTTACTCACGCGAGAATGTCAACTTTACTTTTTTTTAGGAAAAATGACAACTTTAATTGACAAGCATGGCAACTATCTTGCTTCAGTTTACTTTTGATAGAAACTTCTCGCGTGTCACTGAAATTTGCCATCCTTGCGTGAGTGGAATTGCCATTGAAAAACACCAGCCGGAGTGCCACGCACATGACGTGTGTCACTTATCATCTGGGTTTTAAAAAGTGTTCATACAATGGGAAAATAAATGTTCACGTAATTAAAAAAAGTTTGATGCTATTCCAGAAAATGTATGTGATATTTAAGAAAATGTTAAGGTTTAAAAAAATGTTCATGACATATTAGGAAATCTTTTATATAGTGTAAAAAAATTCACGTAATTCAAGGAAAACTCTTTGTACCAATAAAAAAAATGTACGTGGCACTCAAAACAAATGTTCATGTGTTTCAAAAGTATGTTCATGACATTTTTAGTAATTTTATACAATGCAACATAAATATTTGACATTGTTTTCAAAAACATGGCACCATTATAATATTTCTGTATTTGAAAAATATTTAACATGTATTTAGAAACAATATACCAAAACATGTATTCTTGAAAACAAAATATTGTACTTGGAAAAATGTTCAACGTGCATCTAAAAATGTTACACATGTGTATTGAAAGAGTAGACATGTTTTGAACAAAAAAGAAAAAGATGGAAAATACAAAAGAAAAAGAATCAAAGGAAGAAACAAAAAAACCAAATAAAAAAGAAGAAAATCCAAAGGAAGAAAACCAAAGAAAAATGAAAAATGAAAGGAAAAGTAAAAGGTTGAAAACCAAAGAAAACTAAGAATAAAAAATACATAGAAAACGAAGAAGAAGAAGAAGAAGAAGAAAAACCGAGCAAGAGGCAACTATAGTACGGCGTATCCTATATGACGCTCGTCAGCATCCAAACGTCGTACCTTCGCTGAGGAGAACGTCTGGTTGGGCCGGGCCACGTGCAGAATTTGCTGTTTATTTGTTCGCTGCTGCTTTCCTTCTCTGTTTCGTGTTTCTTTTTTTCGTTTTTCTTCTGTGCTGTTTTTGCTTCTGGTTTTTCAATGTTTTGTTCGGTTTTCAGTGGGGTTATTTTTTTGTTCCTTTTACATTTCGTTTTTTTCCTTTTCGTTTATTTTTCTTCTTCTCATTTTTTGGTGTTATATAAAATGTTCACTGTGTATTAAAAAACTATTCATCGTATATTAAGAAAATTTTCACCGTATATTAGAAAAAAGTTCACCAAGCATTGATAAAAAATATTCATCGTGTATTACAAAAATATTAATCACACATTTAACAAAATGTTCAACGTACTTATAACAGTGTTCATTGTGTACTTACAAAATGTTCAGTGTATATAACAAAATGTTCAGTGTGTATTTAAGAATTGTTCAGCATATATCACAAAAATGTTTAATGGTCGAAAGTTTTCAATTTTTTTCTTCCACTGCGTTTAGTTCTTATATGCTCACGCGGCCTCTATACAATAAACATTGAGCAGCTCAAGTGGTATTGGACACCTTCTGACCATCGTGGGTTGTCGAGTTTGATTCCTCGTAGCCCCATCATTTTTTGGGGGACTAATAGTAGCTCGCTTTGACGCCACTGAATGGGCCGGCCCATTGAGATCGTACACCCTGCACGAAAGCTCGTGCGGTTGACGCTCGCGAGCGTCAGCTCGTCAGCTAGGAGCTCACGAAATCCCTGTTACTATCTAAACTTGCTCTACAATGTCTAAGAGGAGGTATGTTTACCAATTGTGTAGTACAAAAAAGTGCATATATGGGCTTAAAAAGGCCCATATACGACCACATCTGTTAACGTGTTTATATAAAGACAAGAGAAAGAAAAAAATAAAAACATTGGGCCTCTTGACCTAGCCAGCCGCCGCCTCCAAAAAGCGTGGGGATTCTGCCTCCCGCCGGCGCCGGCGCCGGTTCGTCCTGTCTCCGGTGGCCTTAGGGCCATGGAGGCGGAGTGGATCTCGCCCCTTGCCGGTGGGAGGGCTATGTTTTTAGATCTTTTTCCGAGTTTTCTTAGGGTTTGTGTCCTGCTCAGGAAGGCGAGACGGCGGCGGCTCCCTGAAGATGGAATAAAGGTCTCCCCGCCTACCCCCGTTCCGGTGATGCGTCTAGCATTATCGGTGGGCGTGTGGAGGTGTGTCTTCGGCCGATCTGTCTTTGGTGGATTTTCTCGGATCTGTCTGTCGTTTGTCTTTGTTCGTGTGTTTTCAGGTTGGATCCTTTTGATCTACACTGTTCATCTGCGCCGGTTGTTGTTCTGGTGTGTTGGTTCTATGGGGCCTTAGCACGATGACTTCCCGACTGTCT